>NC_039365.1:76701233-76729400 GCF_003573695.1 Papaver somniferum
TGCCAAAACAGTTAAGATCTTTCATTTTAATTTTTCTTCTATATTCCAAATCCATGCACCAATTATCTAGCTAAATATTAATATCTTTCTTAACATTAAGAAAAATTTCTAATTTAAGTAAATTTAAATATAATCATCTATCAACACACTGAGTGTTACCTCAATTAATTAAATCTTAGTCAATTAATTAATTCAAAAGAAGATGACTAATATTTTGCAAGAGATACTAATAGCATAATAAATTATTATTGTTATATTATGTAAGTCACCAAAATATTCGTATTATGAAATTACAAAGTTATTAATTTTTTCTAAAAGATGTAAATACCCTTGAAAATTTAGGCTGGGTATTACAACCTTACCCACTTAAAGAATTTTCGTCCCAAAAATTTTGAATAATGTAACAACCAAACATTTCATACTGAAATAAAATCGCACTGCGTGTTTAGCCAAACAAGATTAATATTTATTAATTGTTTGCGCAACAACTAGTTTCCTAAAGGATCTAATCACTGCTCTGATACCAAACTGTAACACCCCGATTTTCCGGCCCGAATCTATTGCCCGAAAACCTGATGTGCTTCGTCAATATCATAGCCGAAGCCTGGTTACTAAGCCCAAGCTCATTAAGCAATTTATTTTGACTAATTTAATTTACATTCATGCTAACATTTCTATCGTAGCGGAAACTTAGAAATTTATTTAGGAAAATCTAACCGTTGGTTTAATCTAATTTCTAAAGCCATTAGAAGAAGTACACATTTAGTTTTCAACTAAAACTATTACCACCATTCAAGTTTTAGGATCTAATTAATAGAATTATTTCAACACCAAATTGTAAAACTGAAAACAAACCAAGATAGACTCCAAGAATTTTACTTGCTTCATACGAGTTCCAAGATTTATGGTATTTATATGGATAAATTTCTTAAGTACTATACTTTATCAATTATTCATCATTTTTGAGTGAATTTTAATACTTTAAAGTCACGTTCAAACACGAAGTTGACCAACACCGTAGAAAATCAAAACTATAATAGTTTGTTCTATAAAATTCACATCAAATAACTCACAAGTCAAAATTGAGTGAGGCTTATCATTTTAGAAAGATAAAACATAATTACGAATTTTTACAGAAGACACTATGATTTAAAAATCAATATATCATAGTTTTAAAAAAATATAATATTCAAGGTATATTTAAAACTCTCAGACAATTTCTAGGTTTAACACCGATACAACAAATTATTTTAAAAATACATATGCAACCCATAAAATTCTACATTGTATACCAAACTTTTCTGAAGATGTTTTATAATTATTACAAAAATAATTATACCAAAAAATGTTAAGGTCTAAAAGATATTTACAGTCAAATCAACATGGTACCTAAATTTACAGCTCTAAAATTATGACTTATTACATCTTAATAGATAATTTAGTGTAAAAATTGATTAAGGCATCAAAACTAATTTTACAGTTTCACCATGAATAACAGAACTTTGAATCAACCAACATAAATGAAATCCCATCAAAATATTAAGCACACAAATTATAGCCAATTTATGAGCAACTCGAATTAAGATACCAAAACCGCATATTATGTTGTAACCCCACGTACTGAACCGCCAAGCGGCTGCCTACGTACCCAAAAGGATCAAGCACGGCCGTAGTTCATCAAACAATTCACTAACTAAAACATGGTCAAACACATTAAGTCAATCCTCACCTCGATTCATTAAACCATCGCTTTCCCTCTGAAAGACTGTTCACATTTCGGGAGCCTGTTTATAATAAACACAAAAATCCTCTTGCGCCTAGGGAGCCCCATGGGTTTAGCAATCAAATAGGAGGCAATCATCAACTCCTAATGATCCCCATGTTGTTTTAAGGAGGAAACCATCAACTCCCATGGATAACTCGTACCCGTCAAAAAGATTTTTAGGGGTCGCTGCCCATGGACCGTAGCACAAATCTACTCGCGCCAAGGGATCCCAAAGACTTTTAGGGGTCACTGCCCATGGACTATAGCCCAAATCAGAATCATTCTCATATAAGAGGACAAAAATCATTAGTAACCATAAACTTCAATCAAGACCACCATATATTAACAAAACTATAAAATAATATAAACATAGATTCAATTAAAGAACACCCAAATAAAAGAAATAGAAGAAATAAATTTTTGATTTGTATTGCGCCTACCTCAGACCGCAATCCAAAAAAAATAACATCAAGCAACCAAATAATGAAGCGGCGATAATATAATAGCATTCTTAATTCACAAGAATGAGTACACAGTTCCGTAGCTCAAGAACTAAGTTGGGAAGCCGATGGTTTCCATTTTCCTCCATTTTTCCTCCCCTTTTTCCTTTCCCATCTCAATCCAAATAAACTAAGCATTCCAATCATGTAATTAATTCATGCAAGGAATTAAAGGGAAAGAGTCCAACTAAGGAAATAAAATTCAAGAATGTCAACACTCTCCTGTCTTATTAAGTAAATCCTTAATTTTATCAAATAAAATTTTTGTCTAAGGAAAGTGTCAATAATATGACAACTATCTAGCTAGCTAATAAAATATGGACAATTATATTCTTTCCCATTTAGAACTAACATTTCCATCCATACACAAATTTTATTTATCACTAAATGTGACAACTAAGAAAAGTAAATTCTCTTTAATTAAATTTGCCAATTTTTTTTTTATCATCAACCAATAATAAAGAAATCTGCAAGTCATTATTAAATAATGTTTGTTTTTATTTCAATCTCATGTGATAACTAGTCACTAGCAAGAAGAATTCCTTTATTTAAATTAGTGAATTTTAATCATTACTAAAAATAACTAATTCTTAATTATATTATATATGCATGCAATTAATATTAATCATTAGGTTTCCAAATTTAATCTTATAAACTTGAAACAAATATAAATATACTCTTTATTTACACCTACTAATTAATGTGAGATATATATACATCTTCTCATATGAGCCAAATCGTTAAGTTGCCAAAACAGTTAAAATCTTTCATTTTAATTTTTTTTCTATACTCCAAATCCATGCACCAATTATCTAGCTAAAAATTAATCTCTTTCCTAACATTAAGAAAAATTTCTAATTTAAGTAAATTTAAACATAATTACCTATCAACACACCGAGGGTTACCTCAATTAATTAAATCTTAGTTAATTAGTTAATTCAAAAGAAGATGACTAATATTTTGCAAGAGATACTAATAGCATAATAAATTATTATTGTTATATTATTTTAATAGTAAGTCACCAAAATACTCTTATTATGAAATTACAAAGTTATTAATTTTTGCTAAAAGAATTAAATACCCTTGAAAATTTAGGATGGGTATTACAAAAACCTAGACAAATAAAACCAGAAAAATGGTATCTCAGAAAGACCCATGATGAAGAAAACTATTCAGAGAAGAAGTTTTTAAAGATTGGCTCAGCACCATCAACACGCGCTTTCTCCAACTTCTCGAGGTTCTCGGTAGCCAATTTTAACTCTTGAGTCAACCTCTCAAAATCAGCTTTTGCCTTCTCGACTGACAAGAAAAGGTGCTCGCCAGACTCAACTTCTTTTATGCTCCTGCAAGGAAGTCATGCAACCATCCGACATCCAGACTAGCCGCCTCAGCCTCATCCAACGTTGTATTCCAATCCTGGAGTACTACATCAGAAATATCTTGCAAGGAAGGATCATCATTTCTTGAACCGTCGACAATAGCATGGACACCTTCTCTTCCAAGAACCGATACCTTCCGTAATCTCCCACGAAGAAATGACCGAATTTCTTCCATATTTTGGAATACAAGTCAGCATAGAGAGAAAACCGTAAAACCGCCGATGCATTCGTAATTAGGACGGATTTGATCGAAATTGAATTCAAAGAAAACTCCAGCATTTGGATATTCAGTGTCATTATCTTATGCAACAACAACTATGTCAGAGGAAATACTTCCATTGATCGAGGACGGGGAAGGTGTTTCATTAGAGACGACGACCACAATAATTTCTAAAGCTTTTTCTAAAGGCTCTTTTTTCCTGTCCCTAGATGTATTTGTGTCGAGGTGTAGAGGCAACGAAATTAGCAACAATGCAAGCAGAAAGTGAGAGCATTCTCTTCTCGGGGGAAATTACTCTTGAATTCGGGCGAGATGATAACTGATAATTACGAAGAATACCACGCACGGCGTCAATAATCTCTAACAAAAATCTACTAAGAAAAGAGAGTTGTAAGTCCCGAAATATTCTATACCACGCCGTGATGTGTGTCTTCCTGCCGACACGATGGAAAAGGACACTTGTAACAAAGGCCACATGAATATATAAGGATTTCTTGAGATTTTCCATCGAAGGAAGGGCAGAACGATAAATAGGGATCGATTGATCGAAGCCCATCTGTCGAGCGGGTCTGTCAATGTTATAGCTCTGTATTGAAAACCTATTTGTGCTAAGAGCAGGAAGGTAACCCGGGATGCAACTATGCATAAAAGTAGCTTGACCAGTTGTGACGATGTTGCCCCACTTCGTCAATCCAGAATGAAGAATAGTGTCACATAACACTGCGAAGGTTGATGGAGCCAGTATGTTCTGAAATCTAGAACCTCGAGGCCTAAAATTCACTTTTGCTTTACTATCCATCACGCTAATAAGGTCCACATGAGAAGGTTTTCCGCCACACCAATGGAGTATTCTGGCATATTTAACCCGCGAGTCTGGGTAAGAAGCCTGGACCTTAGGTGCATATTCAGGAAAATGCTCCCATGACCAGGCTTGCAGAAACGTAACGAGAATGGAGGACTCTATCACAGCATGTCCGTTAGAAGATCTCAAATCTCTTGCAAGTGCACCTAAATGAGAAAACAAAGATCCCACGAATATTCTACCAACTGGGAGAACTCTTCCCTGTGCCAGAGCTACAGCGAGAGGAACAACTTACGGCTTCAACTGATGTCTAGGAAAATCTTCAAATATATCCCTGGATAACCAGAATGTAAGGAACGCAGTTATATACAGAGGATGATCAATCGCAAAATCTTTGGAGCCTCTCTTGGTATGCCAATAATTGATCCACACCGAATAATTGCTGGAAGGATGGTCTTGAGCTTGCTGCAATTCTTCTATCTTTGTTCTCGGGATAGTAGTAATCTTGATATCTTTCCTATTACAGGTAATTTCAAAAAAACGTTCACATCTTCCAGCGTAATTGTCAATTCACCCCATGCACACATTGCCGAATTTATTGGTTCACACCATCGAAGAATAAATACAAGCAAACCTCGCATATAAATTCCAGTGTCTCAAATACTCTTAGAGTATGAAGAATGTCAGCGTTATCAAGGTGTTGTCTCACCCCAGGGTGACTTAACATATCCCTCCACCATTCTGTCCAATCAGGTGAAAGATATTGGGAAGCCTTGAAATCAATGAGAGATGGTTCATATTCTCCTCTTTGCAAACAGAACCTGGAAATGTCTCTTGGATGATTACTTTGGAATCCATTCTCATTATCAGAGTTCATAACTGAAAAAGCGGGGGTCTAACAACACCACCCAATATTTCTCTTAGCAATCTGTATGGACTAACTCCGAAATACTTTCTAGAGAATAAACTAGACAATCAGACTCAATCTAGGTAAAATTACCTCAAGGAGTTAATATCTCTCTCTTGTTTTGATTTACTCGAGCTAATAGAAATCAGCGAGTCTTTAATCAAACACAAGGAATAACTTGGATGGTACCAAAGACCAATATCCAAGGATCAATCAATATCGATCAACAACTAAAGGTCGGATTTCCAATTGATTGATTCAAACGCACAACCTGTATTATTTCAATTATATAAACAAATATAATGCGGAAATAAAAATAACACAAACACCAGAAATTTTGTTAACGAGGAAACCGCAAATGCAGAAAAACCCCGGGACCTAGTCCAGATTGAACACACACTGTATTAAGACGCTACAGACACTAGTGCTAATGCGCACATTGGCGGGCCCAGTCCTCACCTACCCGATCGACTCTCTCACGGCCTAGCCATAGAGCAGAAAACGCTTGCTCGAAGTGAGGCTGGCGTGATGCTTAAAGGGTCGCGGAAATTCCACTAGCGTCTGGCATGTTTGGATGACTTAGATCGCGCCTAAGACCATCGGTCAGGTATACATATGCTCACCGTCATACCAACATTGAACCACACGGTCGGTCTCCCCAAAGGAGGAGCATAGCCTGCCAAACCGCTTGGCCAAAGTCACGCACACGTGACCGGCCCAAAACCCTAATTAGGGTTTGCGGCATGACATATGTGTCGCAGTTTGATCACGACCATCCATCTTCGCCAGCTTGGATGGAGGGTGTAGATGTAGACTAAGGAGGTCCAGAGAGCGTCAATATGATCATTGTGGGCCCACCTGTGCATGTGAACGGCCGTCCTAGGCAGACTAGGGATCGGCAATCTCGAAACGCATGCCCAAAGGTGGCATGTCACGCAGCTTCCAAATCCTTTGTGGCAATGGATTTCTGTCGCAAATCAATCACGACCACTCATCTTTGCCGGTCAAATTGAGTGGCCTAGATCGCACCTTCAGGAGACAAAGTGGTACGAACATGCACACCGGCAGGCCGTCTATACGCATGCCGGTCGGTCCCACCAAAAACGTTGCCCATGCTTGATTTTGGTTAAGCTAAAGAGTGATGTTTGCGCACCTCTTTAAAACCCTAAAAATCCATCGGTCGCAAACATGTGCCGCAGATCATCTCGTCCGTACAACTTTGCTAGCTTGGTCGGACAGCCTAGGCTAAGAGTTAAACGGTCAATAAGGCACCTTGGTGATCACCGTCCGTCATTCTACCACAAGTAGTGATCGGTCAAGGGATGGCCCTCCCATGCGGCCTCCAAACGATCACTCAAATATGGTTGGGCATGCAGCTATTTTAAGACGCTTAATCCGCGACTTACTCCATTAAGCTTTAAAACAACGATGCTTCATACATATTGACTGTGTTCGCTGCATTACATGCATAGAGTATACACGATATTTCATGAATATCGATTTCCTAAATAACTAAGTTATTTAACCTAACACCGTATGCTAATTTCTGTGGGTCCCACGATCCACTCATTCGAGACATCAAGCATGTTACAAACTGGGGGATACTTACTGGGGTATTGGTCTTGCGGTTTACAGCGTGCAACGTGCCATCACAAGAACGTGTCAGGAGGCATGGACGGTTAACGATGATGGGAAAAGTGGGAAAAAACGTGATCGTGTGACAATCACTTGCACGACCCCACTACTCCATCACTCCACTTCCTACGAGATGAGGTTTGCGCTCAATGACTTGTATAAATAGGTCCTTCACCTATTTCCAACAAAAACAAAGAGAAAAACTAAGTGTTGTCATCGTATCCAGAAAAAACCAGAGCTGATTGCTTACATTCTTACGGGCCAGTTCAATATTCTGATACAAGTCATAAACAACCAATACCTTCACAATCTCAACACCTTCTTCGCTTCCCTCCCTAAGATCAACCCCATCTTCTTCACTTTGTGACCGAAGCAAGTCTGGAACGACCATTTCTTGGTTTAGGCCAGAATTGTATAGATTGATCTCTCGAATCAAAAGCACTCCCGTGCAGTGCATTTGTTTAGGGTTTAAATTCATTCTCATCCACGCAAACCCAAAATTACCAAAACTAGCAGAAATAGTTTTCACCCATAAACAACTGGAGACCATTATGGGAGATTAATCTCTCGGTTCCAGTCTCAAGATTTTTTTTTTTTTTTAAAAGATGGTTGGTCTCAGGGATGATTCTACCTCTATGGATCCCAGCCAGAATCCCTAAAATGGTAATGTTTCTCACTCTCCTTTGAATAATTATGTTTATAACGAATTTTCGTATTTCAATACCCCCATTATCTCGGTCGCTTCAACCGATGGAGAAATCCCAACTCTGGCTGAACTAGCACGGAGGAAAGAAATTTCGGCAAGGAATGTGGACCGGATAAAAGGAGCGATTGACAACTTGTTCACCTGCTTGGTGCACGTGACGAGAATTTTAGGAGCGGAAATGGTGGAACGCTCGACGGACAATCCTCCTCAGGTCAATAGTTTCACTATGAACTAGAGACCAGTGGACCAGGAAGCAGCTTCTCTAGCGGAAAGTTTATGCAAACTTTTACACCTCTCGAAGAATCAACAAGCGAAGACGTTTGCTGCAATCAACCAGATAACCCTGGACGTGCATTTAACTCCTTCGCGTCCAGATGCCTCAAACACATCAGAGACGTCTGTGAATAATGTTACATTTACAGAGGAAGACATGATGGCAGAAGAAGGTCATAACCTGGTCCTACACGTTACTGCGCGCATCAAGGACTCGGAATTCAAGAGGGCCCTCATCGACACAGGAGCATCTTCGAACGTGATTACTCTCAAGATACTCAAGACGGATAAGGTCCGCCCAAGCAAGATCGTGCGACAGCCTACCACGATGACAGACTTTGAAGGAAACCAAACCAACACGTACGGGTATGTCAATCTGAATTTATCTGAAGGGCCCGTTCAGTCAAAGGTGAAATTCGAAGTCATGGAGAAGGATCCGGACTACCATATGATACTGGGGAGACCATGGCTTCACGATAATAGGATTGTTCCTTCGACGTATCACCAATGCCTGAAGACTGTGCTGAATAAAGAAGTCGTTCGAATTCATGCAGCATTGTCTCCTTATGCACCAATATATGGATTGGAGTTATTTGAACCAAGAGAAGCTCCGCGAGAAGAATCAGAAAAAGTTCATTGCATCCCATTCCCCATGTGGGCGTCAACCCAGGAGTAGGACCGACTTTCATCATTGAAGGCTAAGTCCCATGATGCATCTTCGCCGACACGGCGTCCTTCTTCATCTGGCGAAGCAGCGATCCACGTTCACACTAAGAGGGAGCGAACTTTTTTAGCAAGCCGTGATCAGAAAAGGAAAAATGTATACCGACGTCGTTGTTAGCAATTAGCAGGAGAGACTGATGCTCAATCTCTCCGCCCAGTGTAATGCTACAAAAATGACGAGCCACAGGAAGAAGTGCTGGATGCTCCACGACAGCTGCAAGACGTCACCAACTCCACGACTGATGAGCTCGAAATCGTCAATATCGGGAATGAAAAATCTCTCAGGCCTATCTCTATCAGCTCAACCTTGTGCACAGATGAGCGCATGAAGCTCGTGGAACTTCTCAAAGAATACCAGGACATATTCGCCTGGACGTATGAAGAAATGCCCGGTTTGGATGAAAAATCGGTCACTCATCATCTACATATCGTATCTGGATCCAAGCCGGTCAAGCAATATCCGAGGCAGTTCAGGCATGAAGTAGAGGAACAAATCAAGACTGAGATTCAGAAGTTGCTAGCTGCTGGCTTCATCAAACCCATTCATCATCCGACCTGGTTAGATAATGTGGTTCCGGTGAAAAAGAAAAATGGACAGATACGGTGTTGCGTGGATTTCAGGGACTTGAACAAATGCTGCCCCAAGGACGATTTTCCTCTACCTAACATCGACATGTTAGTAGATTCCACCAGCAGACACGGCACGTTCTCCTTCATGGATGGTTATAGAGGCTACAATCAGATAAGGATGTATGAGGATGACGCAAGTAAGATATCCTTTCGAACTCCTCTTGGAAATTTTTACTATACTGTTATGCCTTTTGGTTTAAAGAATGCCGGTGCAACATACCAACGCGCTATGACGGAAATCTTCCACGACATGATGCATCAGTAAGTTGAAGACTACGTGGATGATATAGTACTCAAATCGAAAGCTCGGGAAGATCACACATGATTCCTACGACAAGTGTTCGAAAGGTTCCGTGAATATAAATTGAAGATGAATCCTTTGAAATGCGCTTTCGGCGTTTCTTCAGGCAAGTTTCTGGGATTCCAGGTAACTGCTGAGGGGATCAAGGTGGACCCATCCAAGACTTAAGCTATCCTCACGATGCTGCCGCCGCGAACTGTGAAGGAGCTCCAAAGCTTTATGGGCAAGGTAAACTACATTCGACGTTTTATATCTGGTTTGGGCCAGCTCGTTGCTTCGTTCACTCCCTTGTTGAAGAAAGGAGCAAGCTTCATATGGACCACACTACAACATGAAGCGTTTCAGAAGATTCAGCAAGTATTTTCGTCTCCAGCAGTAATGAAGTCTCCCGTTCAAGGAAGACCATTGTGCCTCTACACTGCTTTCAGTGATACCGTCGTCGGGGTTTACTCTCTCAAGAAGATGACGAGGGAGTCGAACATCTTATATACTATTTGAGTAGAATATGAAGAGATGTTGAGCTCAGATATCCCAAAGAAGAAAAAGCATGCCTAGCCCTGATTCATTCCATTCAGAAGTTCAGACATTACCTTGTTTCCAACAAGGTGGTACTTATATCTAAATCTGATCCTGCGAAATTTTTACTTTCAAAACCGGTCTTGATGGGAAGGTCGGCCAAGTGGCTTCTCCAAATGTCAGAATTATATATAACGTGTGCATCACCAAGAGCTATCAAAGGACAAGCCATTGCAGATTTACTAGCAGCATTCCCTGGAGAAGGCACCGCTGCATTACACGAGGACCTTCCTGTAGAATTTCCAGAGATCTCCGTTATCGAAGAAGAAGCATGGATGTTATATTTTGACGGCTCCGCCACTCCTATAAATGACACTGGAGGATCAGGCGTGGTCCTAGTGTCTCCAACCGGCGAAGTTTTCTCACATTCCTTCAAGCTGGACTTTCAGTGCACCAACAACTCAGCGGAGTATGAAGCCTTTCTCATAGGACTGTCAATAGCCAAACAAGCAGGGGTCACACACCTGGAGATAAGAGGTGACTCTAAATTACTGGTTAATTAATGAACGGAGTGTATGCATTGAAGGAGGTAACGCTGTCCCCGTACCGTTCAGAGGCACAAAGATTATTAAAATACTTTGTTGATGCAACCATAACCCATGTTGGTCGAAACAATAACAGACATGCCGATTGTTTAGCCACGCTGGCTTCCAAATTAAAATTTGAAGGTTTAGAAGAAACCCTGACGGTGAAGAGGAGGATGGTGGAATCAACGTGGCTTTCACAATGCAAAGACACTGGGACCTGTGATTGGCGAACTCCTATCATTCAAGAACTCAGCAGGTCCCTTCCTCAAGGAAAGGTCAGTCTCAAGATCCTATGAAACTTCTTCATGCTTCATGGTATGCTATATCATCGAAACCCGGATGGTTCCCTATTAAGATGTCTCGGAGATGAAGAAGCACAGCTGCAGCTTAGCCGCGTTCATAATGAAGTTTTTGGACAAACGTTGGTGGTAACGCTCTATCGACGTCTTCAACGCCTGGGCTATTACTGGCCAGAAATGGAAACTCAATCTCGGATACTCCAAAAGTCTTTCTCTAATTGTCAAGCGCCGCCACATCAGTTGGAGGTTTTCAGCATAAGTCATGTCGGGGACTGGAGAGAGCCGTATATTAGCTATCTCCGCGACGGAGTAACTCTTACAAATCAAAAGGATGTTGTCAAGATGAAACAGAAGGCGAAGCGATTTGTATTTCACGAAGGGAGCCTGTATCGCAAAAGCTTTGGAGGTGATCTATTACGGTGCCTGACTGAGGTAGAGATTCCAATTATGTTGAAGGAAATGCATCAAAGGGAACATCAAGGGAAGAAGAAACTGTTTCTACAGGTACACGAGAAATACTATTGGCCGACCATGGAGGATGATGCAGCTGCATTTGTTCAAAGCTGCCACAAATGTCAAATTCATGGCAACCTTGTTCACGCAACTTCACTCCTTTACACTCGATAAGCAGTCCATGGACATTTTATAGCTGGGGACTTGACATTATTTGGAAGATCAATCCGCCGTCATCAAAGAAGCACGAGTATATCATAACCGCAACAGAATATTTCACCAAATGGGTCGAATCTATTCCTCTACGAGGTACTACAGGAGCAACTATTGCGGCTTTCATTAAAGAATACATCATTTTTCGCTTCGGTGTGCCTAAACATATTATCACTGACAATGGCACCCCCTTCGCCAACAAACAGGTATGAGAGTTGCTTGAAGAATATAGAATTAAACAGGTCTTCTACACCATTTACTATCCTCAAGGAAACGGACAGGCTGAGAGCACCCACAAAACATTGATCCGGATTCTCAGTCGAACAGTACATGACAATCCCAGAGAGTGGCACGAACAGCTGCCGATGTCACTATGTGTGTATCTAACGGCACCTAGAAGATCCATTGGGGTTTCTCCATATTCACTTGTTTACGGTGCGGACACGATCCTCCCAGCAGAAATCAAGATCCCGTCATCCAGGATTGCAACAGAAAGTGGGGTCCACTGGAACGAGGCTGAAGCATCTAACTTAAGAGTTGCTGAGTTAGACATCCTGGATTCCAGAATAAGCAAGGCAGAGGAACGTACTCAGGTGTACAGAAGTAGGATCTCCAGGGTGTATGACAAGACTGTGAATCCACGTGTTTTTAAAGTAGGGGATTTAGTCTTGAAGACAGCCAAACACATTCATCAAGACATGTCTGCACCAAAATTCTCTCCAAAATGGGAAGGTCCCTACGTGATTACCTAGGCATACAGTACCGGCTACTACAAGATCATTAAGGTGGATGGAGGAAAGTTAGAAGCAGTCATTAACGGAAAATGGCTCAAGGCATACCATGCTTGATCATTGCCCCGATACTGTCCCATGACATGGCAATACATGCATTTTTCATTACACATTTGAATTATCAATTTATTCAAAAAAATATGTTAATGTAAAACTTCATCCATCTACCAAAAAACCAATGCAATTCATTTCTCAAAAATGTTCAAAAAAAAAATGACATGAACATTAGCAATAAGGAAGCGCAGCTTAGAAGAGGCCATCCAGCAGATTGTTCCTTGAGAGCATCATCTTCAGCCTAGTCTGGTATCTCTCCGTCCTATTCTTCAAGTTTTGAACTGCTTGCTCGACCTTCTCTCATTCCGCAGTCAGGTCCCTCTCCTCCTCCAAGATATATTTCACAGCAGGAACTACATTCACGAGGATGCCGGCTCGATCAACCTTGATGATGTCAAGACGCTGCTGCAACCAGCCCATGTTGAACTCCATGGATTCGCATGTAGATACCATGTTCTCCCATTTCTCAAGGTTCGATTCAGCAACGTTACATATAGAGATATTCTCCATCTCAGAAATCATGGGAAGAAGGCAGTTTACCGTGGTGACCAAAGCAGATGAACAGTGCCGAACTACGTTCCTGGTTGCAATGTAGCTGTACTTTCTCCATACCTTTGTGTATAAAGGCACAAAATCCTTCCGTACTAAGAATCTACCAACAGTTCGGTAGCGAGAAGATATGCATTTCATGTGGATATCGAATGAAAGGCCTGTGTTGGGGTATTCACAAGAAGAAATACCCAAATCAGCGTCTTCAAGGTCTGCAGAGGTAGGCATGTTTGAGTTTGAAGGAATGGGACTTGTTAAGTCATCATCGTCGATAACCGTCACGCATGTTCCAGTAGGGTATCTCTGCGAAAAGGGGAGATTATTCTCCTGATCCTGAAGAAGCAAGCAACTGTTCAGAAAAGAAAAGGAAAAGGGGAACGAACCGGTATGATCTTCTTAACTCGGAGAACACGAGCAGGGTATTAATCATGAAGCTCAGGTTCACACTGAAATACAAATAGTATAAGTAAAGATAAAGGAGAAAGTAGCGTCTTTAAAATCAGGAGATGGCTCGGAATCATACCTCAGATGTAGGACGAGCCCGCTTAGCAGAAAACCTTGGATGGTATGAAGAAGATGATCTACTGTTGTTTGACATGATCAAGAAATGGAGTTTCCGCAAGAAAATCCTATCAGGAAAAGGTAAAGGGTGGTTCAAAATCCCTACATGTACATATATGTCAAGGAAACCCTAAAAGAATACCAAAGCGGCTACGGCGAGGTCTACCCGATGGATAAGGATTCAATACCGACCGATTCGTGCTTTCCTCCAAACCCTAATCAAGATCGGAAAGACTGCTGGATATCCAAAAGGAATGGTTTGACCAGCTCCTGAGCGCTTGAGGCATAGGGCGGTCTTCATCTATGCGGTAAATATATATTTACTTTAGATTAATCGTTCTAGCATTTGAACTGTCACCATCTCATGCCTACCCCACAATAATGCAACCATTATGTGCTAGGCAGGGGACTTAATGTTGATGGTGGATTTTAGTCCAGGGGTAAAATTGTAAAACATGATTTGGTGTGCCGACATCCTAAAAAGGGTAAGGCCATTTGACGAGCGATGAGCACAAAAATCCTCTCGTTTTATTTATTTGAAGCAATTCAATAAATGTATAAAATTCATTCAGAAATTTATAGCATTATCAATTAATGCATGAGTTGTCTTTTATTTCCTGTGATGTTCTCAGCAAGACTCTCATTATTGGCGCGGCATGACGACTGAGTGTTTGCTCTCAGCAGAGTAACACGAATCTCCAAGTGTCAATAATGAGGCGCGCACGAAATACCCGTAGGCCCTACCATTCTCTGACAAAGAGAATGTCGTATCAGCATGCCTTTATTAGCCTGATCGAGCATGTTTAATTCCCTAAGGTAAATCTGGACTGTCCATGTCAGTCTCAGAAACGATCACGGCCACGCAAGTTGGACGCATAATTTAACTAGCCTAAACGAACCCTAATAGGAGCCGGCAATCACCGTGATGTTCACCAGCGGGACCGCATATTCCCTAGCCGGTCGAACACCACACTATACCCCTAACGCCTGTCAAACGCCGACCCCAAAGAGGGATGGACGCGTTGCATTGGGGAAGGCTCAAACGAGCAAGACCGCTCAAAGCAATATTAAAATCATCATGAGCGTCCAAATTCACCAGCCTGGTTGGATGGATTAGATCATCCTACGATTGACCAGTGAAGCGCTAATGCGCACATTGGCGGGCCCACTCCTCACCTACCTGATCGACTCTCTCACGGCCTAGCCATAAAGCAGAAAACACTTGCTCGAAGTGAGGTTGACGTGATGCTTAAAGGGTCGCGGAAATTCCACTAGCGTCTTAAATCGATCACAACCATCCAACTTCTCCGGCATGTTTGGATGCCTTAGATCATGCCTAAGACCATCTGCCAGTTATACATATGCTCACCATCAGCCCAACATGGGCCCCACACGGTCGGTCTCCCCAAAGGAGGAGCATAGCCTTCCAAACCGCTTGGCTAAAGTCACGCACGCGTGACCGGCCCAAAACCCTAATTAGGGTTTGCGACATGACATATGTGTCGCAGTTTGATCACGACCATCCATCTTCGCCAGCTTTGATGGAGGGTGTATATGTAGACTAAGGAGGTCCAGAGAGCGTCAATATGATCACTGTAGGCCCACCTGTGCATGTGACCGGCCGGCCTAGGCAGACTAGGGCTCGGCAATCTCGAAACGCATGCCCAAAGGTGGCATGTCACGCGGCTTCCAAATCCTTTGCGGCAATGGATTTCTGTCGCAAATCAATCACGACCACTCATCTTTGCCGGTAAAATTGAGTGGCCTAGATTTCACCTTCAGGAGACAAAGTGGTATGGACATGCACACCGGCAGGCCGTCTACACGCATGCCCGGTCGGTCCCACCAAAAACGTTGCCCATGCTTGATTTCGGTCAAGCTAAATAGTGATGCTTGTGCACCTCTTTAAAACCCTAAAAATCCATCGGTCGCAAACATGTGCCGCAGATCATCTCGTCCGTCCAACTTTGCTTGCTTGGTCGGACAGCCTAGGCTAAGAGTTAAACGGTCAATAAGGCACCTTGGTGATCACCGTCCGTCACTCTACCACAAGTAGTGATCGGTCAAGGGATGGCCCCCCATGCGGCCTCCAAACGATCACTCAAAGATGGTTGGGAATGCATCTATTTTAAGACGCTTAATCTGCGACTTACTACGTTAAGCTTTAAAACAACGATGCTTCATATGTATTGATTATATTCGATGCATTACATGCATATAGTATACACGATATTTCATGAATATCGATTTCCTAAATAACTCAGTTATTTAACCTAGCACCGTATGCTACTTCCTGTGGGTCCCATGATCCACTCATTCGAGACATCAATCATGTCACAAACTGGGGGATACTTACTGGGGTATTGGTATGGCGGTTTACAGCGTGCAGCGTGCAATGTGACATCACAAGACCGTGTCAGGAGGCATGGACGGTTAACGATGATGGGAAAAGTGGGAAAAGACGTGATCGTGTGACAATCACTTGCACGACCCCACTACTCCATCACTCCACTTCCTACACTTTCTACGAGATGAGGTTTGCGCTCAATGACTTGTATAAATAGGTCCTTCACCTATTTCCAACAAAAACACAGAAAAAACCAAGTGTTGTCATCGTATCCAGAAAACACCAGATCTTATTGCTTACATTCTTACGAGCCAGTTCAATATTCTGATACAAGTCATAAACATCCAATACCTCCCCCACCAAGATGATTGGACTCGATCTACCAGCGCGAGCAACTGGCTTCTCAACACCTTCTTCACTTCCGTCCCTAAGATCGACCCCATCTCCTTCACTTTGTGACCGAAGCAAGTCTGGAACGGCCATTTCTTGGTTTAGTCCAGAATTGTATAGATTGATCTCTCGAATCAAAAGCACTCTCATGCAATGCATTTGTTTAGGGTTTAGATTCATTTCTCATCCACGCACACCCAAAATTACCAAGACCAGCAGAAATAGTTTTCACCCATAAACACCCACATGCAAACTTTTAGAGAGGGTAAAATTGCATTTTAAATTTTAAGTTTGATGTTTGGTCCATGAACGAATTTCTTACAAAGAATTTTTCAGTTCCTGAACCTTACGGTTTAACACTCTTCTTTTTTAGTTTCTCACTGTTTTTGTAATTTTTCCAAAATACAAAGTGCTCTTGAAGTTCTATATAATTGTGCTTCTGCATAAGTTACATACTCAAAAGAAAAATTTAGCTATGGTGTCTTCAAGCAAGATCTCTTCTGGTGAGACCTGTGTACCTATGGTTGTTGAATTCACAACTAAGGATGCTGAGAATTCCCACCCTGAGGAGAAAGATTCGTTTTTTAAGGAAAAAAGAAAGAACATGAGGAAACCTAGAGAAAATTGCTCAAATCAACAAAGGTTTGGGAATATTCTTGAATAACTTAAGAAGACCAAGATAGAAGTGTAGAGTCTCAAGAATATTATGTAGAAATCTTTCGAGATTCAAGAAGATCTTGTCAAAAAACATTGGAATAGGTTTAAGGGAGTTAACACTCTTATTCATGAACCTTATATTCTGTTAATGACAAGGAGTTTGGTGATGAGAATACCTTCTTCAAGGATCTTTTTACTAGTTAGCTCCTTGTAGGAATTTATTCTTATTGTTATATAAGGAACACTAGATTTTGGAGTAGTTCTTATGTATTGCGTTAGCTATTCCAAATAGTATCATCTTTGATGTTTAAAGTTTATTTAATTAAATTTTATTTTGGAAGATGACATGCAATACCTAATCTTTATAGATTATATGTATGTATTGCTTATTTGTGATATTTGTTCTTTGCTATCATATTCTGGTGATTAGAACATATATCTCATATTTTCTCATATGTAAAGTTCTTAACTCTTGCGAAAGAGGAGTAAACTATTTTGAGAATGGCACTATTAATGATTACAATTTTTGAATATATTGCTACATAATTCCATGAGATGTTCTCTAGGAATCTAATTACTTCCTTGATTGCATAACCACCAGGGGATAAGTGGTGAACTTTAATCTCTATCTTCGTGCATGGTTAGAGAAGTTATAATTCTTATGTTGAGTCATATCACACTAATTTTTATCTTGTTCGTAACTAGAGTGGAGAATAATTTTTGTCGATGATTATTTTTCTCACGAAAATCTTGTATCTTAGTGCCTCTAACATTAAGATCGTTATTTTTAACTTCTTTGTTCGTAACTGGCGAGAAGAGAGAAAAATATTAGGATACAAATATACTTTGTTCGTAACTGGGGAGTAAATTTGTTAATTTCCAAGAAAATCCTTCTCGTGTGATTAGAGTCAAGGTCGCTCATGTTTTTCTTTCGGGAATAACATCAAATGGGGGAGAGTTCATTTTGAACTTGTGCTTAAACGTTATATCTTTGTGGGGAGAGCAGATGTGGGATTGTAGGAGATTCTTGTACCTTTACGTCTTCTTGACGCAAACCGAGTTTTCTTGCTGAAATCGTCTAAACTAAAAGCTGGTATGTGTTCTGTAGTCTTTAAACTATTTATATTTCTTCTCTTAGCCAATTCTGTCGACAAAAAGAGGAGAATTATTATGTAGTATCTTGCTACAATATATGGATTTTTGAAGCATTATGTATGGGGAAGTGGGTTATCATCTATAAGTTTTACCTATTTTTCAAAAGATGTAAGTATTGGCTAAGGGGGAGAACATATCAAAATAGTATTGGTTCAAAGTTGCGGTGCAATTGAACTTTGAGAAAGGTATCAATACTATGTTTGTGTATAGTAACCAATGAGTAGAGTGAATTTTTATTCTAACAAAGCTCTTTGTGAGTATTCTCATAAGTTGTTATTTTATGGATCTTCAACAACAAAGGTACTGAACGAACACATGCATTACCATAGAAAAACTTAAAGTAGAAAAAATTCAATATGTTTGTTGAAGAACCAAGGAAATCAAGCACAGTGGATTGTGAGATGAAAAGTTTATTTATTTTGAATCCATAGTATTGAATAGTTTTGTCACTAGAATTGACAAAGGGGGAGATTGTTAGAGCTATGCTCGGTTGAACCCACAAGTTTTTCTATCTCAAACTTGTTGTCATTGTTAGATGATCGAAACTATTTCTTTATTTCTAGTATATTAAATCAAGTCTCGGACTAGGCTATAATTTGGTAGTTGAGTATCAGACATCACCCTCGAAGACTGAAGATCGACGAAAACATTTGGAGAACTTCTGTATCAGGTATGTGATGACTAAA
Source organism: Papaver somniferum (assembly GCF_003573695.1). Classification (NCBI taxonomy): domain Eukaryota; kingdom Viridiplantae; phylum Streptophyta; class Magnoliopsida; order Ranunculales; family Papaveraceae; genus Papaver; species Papaver somniferum. The sequence goes on from NC_039365.1 coordinate 76,720,333, forward strand.
CCATTCTATTTTGCTAACTATCTTACCATTCTAACTGTTGATACTATGTCGTATGACTTCTAGTATATTTACAAAGAATAGATTTTGAGTCAAGCTTATCTTGTTAAAAATATGGAAATATGATTCTAGCATAGATGTTAAAAGGTCCTTAATAATTAATATTAAGTTCAAAACAGTTTATTGTTTGAGAAATAATTTGTGTATCAATTGAAAATAACCCATATAATTGATTTATCATTTGGGAATATTTCAAACATCATAAGAGAGAAATTCATGAACTTCTGATATTTCTACTTAGGGTGGTTAAGTAAACCAGTCTGCATACCATGGATATCTGAGTTTCATAAATACATGGAAGGTTAGTGAACCATTTCGCAGACCACAAGTTATGTTGGGAACAGTTCACGGACCGTGGTGAACTGAATTTTTGGTTGGTATGAAAGGCTTAAAGTTGGCGAACCCGGTTGGAGAAATGTGTCCATCTGAGTTCACAAACCAAGTACGGGTGGCTAACCCAGTTCGCGAATAGTGTACATTTAAGTTCTCAATCCCAGTAGGGTTGGAGATCCCAGTTCACGAACCATAGCACCCTGACTCGTGAACCTTAGTCTTACGGTTCACGAACTGTTTCATGAACGGTCATAGTAGAATTTAGCAGATGCTCAAAGACTTTATTCAAATATGTTTAACATTATTATGACTCTATTGAACACTTCTAAGACTTCATTGATGACTTAAACACTTATGTATGTGCATCATGATTAAACTCTTAGGTGTTTTAATGAACATCGATTTGATTATTGTTCACATGACATATTTTCCAAAACCGAACAATTATTATACACAGTTCCGTAACCGGGCCACTGTGTATATTCTTCAATTTTGTTTTCAAGACCAAAAGTGTTTGCTTGATTATCAAGTTATCTTAGCATGATTTCTAAGCAACCCTCGGTCTTGAAAATTTATAAATGAAGATGCTCTTTCAACTGGGAAATTTCATCTCTGACACTTTGTGTCCTAGTTGATAGCTATAACAGTCCTCTATGAACCTGGGTTTCCTCTAAGAAACATAATTAGGTTTACAACTAAAAGACTTTTCTTTGGGGATTCGTGAAGCCAGGTCCAACTATCTTTACCTTGATCATTTGTGTATCCTGATCCTGTTTTTTTGTTATCGAGGTTTTCGTAATCTCTTTCAGGAAAGATAAACATAAATCTCAAAGTTCTCTTCGTCTCAGACCTTGTGATTCTTCAAGATAGATATCTAATAATTTTTCTTAAGTGGTGCTTTGAAGATTATTCATGGGAGGTGGTAAAAGATGTAGGATTCCCATCTAAGTGAGTGTAAGTGTTCCAGATTGTGAGGTTTGCTAGCTTTGTCTATTGCAAACATATTTCCAATCCTGGATCTAAAGGGAAATCAAATAGGCTTATCTGTTAGAGGCAGATTGGTATCAAAAGTATTCATTTAGGCTGAAGAAACTCTTAGGATGTAAAGGACGTCAGCTAAGGGAATCAATTGCGTAGAACCTTGCAAGGTACAAGAGACGTAAGGAGCGGGACTGTAACTGAATCCGAAGTCTGTAGGTGCTTAATACAATTTAGTGTTCAAATATGGACAAAGACCCGGGGTTTTCTGCAGTTGCGGTTTCCCCGTTAATAAAACTTATGGTGTCTTGTGTTTTTCCTTCTCCACATTATATTGTTTATATTTATAATTAGATTTACGCTAGTTATATATATTCAATTTTATTTGATACGTCCATCTAATTGTGATCAATTACGCGACTTTTTTCTTGTAGAATTTATATTTTGAAAGGTAAATAACAAGTTTAATTACTTTGCAAATTTCGATTGGATTGTTTGGATACGACTAGATTGACTTGGATATTGATTTTTGAGATCTTCCAAATATTCTTATTAACGATCAGGTTCACGGATTCTTTGTCTAATACATACTGATTGAGAATACGTGGAGGTATAAATTCTATATACATATTTTCAAGGATCATTAAGTTGGTATGCTTGCAATTGTGTTAGGTTTTGTCCATACATGTTTCCGAACGAAAAACTTGGTGGTGTACTTGGTACCCCCATGTTTCAATTATTAGCTGAAATATTGTATAGAAACCCTAGTAATAATAAAAATCCCTTTCATTAATGAATATCAAGGTTTACCAACATACTATAGGATTTTGTTGTCATCAACACCAAAAAAATCTTACCTACAAAATAAAGCAATGAACAATCAGAATAATGATAAACGAATAAGAAATCTTGATATAAAAAGAAAGAAGGAAAACATAGAAAAGATGGAGATGAGGCAGATGTAGTTGCATCTTTTATGATGACTACATCCGAGTGAATCTAAAGGCTATAAAACTACTAACATTCAAGATTCAAAGATAAACAAGATGTAGAACATGAAAATTAAAGATTGACACAAGCATATAACGTGGTTCGGCCATGGAGACCTACGTCCACGGGAAAGAAGATATTTTCTTTATTGGTTAAGGTCTTACCCTTGAAAGAGTTACAAATATCATTTAGATTTCTCACTCTCTCCTTATCTAGATATTTCTCAGTAATTCTCTATAGAAAGACCATCTAAGATTACATGTCCATCTCCTTCTACATGGACTGGTATTTATAGGCAAATTAGACTCCTGAGGGCCTGGGATCGTCGAGCTGGTGAAGCTATCATACATCTTCTTGTTACTTCGGACGAGCTTTATACTATCCCTCGTGATGGCCTGCTCGGTTCTCCTTCCGAGTCATCTCACTTCGTACGTCATCATGTCGCTCTTCCTTGGGGAACCTCATGCTGCACCATCCTTGGGTTGTAGTGTAGATCTCCCGAGCCTTCTGTTACGATGTAGACTCGCCCACGCCCCTTCATTAAATGCAGTCCTTCTTTTTAGATTAGACCGTCTGAGTTGAGTAGACCACTCCTCACACGCGTCACTCATGTAACATTGTAGTAGGTGTCTCGATTCAGACGAAGTCACCTTTTAGATTATGATTCGATGCTTCTATCTCATTATCTTATCATGAAACCATCCCTTGAGATGTTGACACGTGTCCATCGGGTAATTTACCCTCACATTTTGCTCCTTTTCTTTGCAACTTGCCAAGGGCATGATGGGAAGAAAACTTTGTAATCGCCCCGTCTTCATTTCCACGTCCGAGATTTTCGCCACGTCTGCACTTTTAGTGCGCTGTTACCTGTTGGACTTGAGGTGCCGATTGGTTGTCCATAGGTTTCTTTGGATAGAGGATGTCTTTCTCTTTCTTTTATGGCCGCCTTCCGAGATTTCCGTCATTTTATTTATTGCGCCTTGACTTTCCTGGGTTTGGAAACGGTGGCGGGTTTTCCGAGGATTTTTATTCCTATAAAGGTCCTCTTAGGGTGGAAAACTGAGTTTAATTCTCTTCTTCCCTTATGTAAAGCTCAGAGCCTTCTTCATAAAAGCTCTTTATTCTTGGTGAAAGTTTTCCTCCCCGTCCTCCATGGTGTTGGGATCTTTTCTTATGTTTTCTTGAGTATGATGGTATACCCTCTCATTTGTTTGATTCGTCGGTTTTTCTTCATCTGATCTCTAGATCATCACCGATGTTTCTTCGGAACGACCTATCTGTTCGTATATCGTTTTTAGCCTCATCGGTGGTTTAAGGAGATTAGTCTTTTTGTTGGAATATTTCCATTCGTCGTTGTATCTCTTTACACGGTTAGGCTTGGAAACACTTCATACTGTGCGGTTGTACACACTGTTTAGCTTGGAAACACTTTACGGTGTGTGTTTTTGCACACTGTTTAGCTTAGAAACACTTTCTGCTGCTGTGTGGATTGTCATTCGGCAGATGACAGAAGTTTTTGTATTTTAAGATGGTTCTAGATGAGCCGTGTCCTTCGAAGATCCATGGTCTGTGTAAATTATTCTTTCTTACAGATGGTGAATGTAGATCGTCCGAGCTGCTGAGGATGCTAAGGTATAAAATACTGTCCTAATGTTTTAACGTATATATATACCTTTCCGGTGTTTTATATCTTAGCGTCTGATGGCATGTGTGTCGTGCAGCAAAGGAGAGCTGCTGATGATTTTTCTCCTGCTCGTGATGTTGTTGATCCGAGATTGGTAGCAGATGCCCCAATCGAATGATGTAGATTAGGGCGAGGATCTGGTGGATACCAAGCGAGATGCTCCTGCCAAGGCGCTATTTGATGCTCCTTCGTTGTACTTAGTTTTAGTATTGAGAACTCGTTTGGTCCTTTTTTTTTCTTTTGGTTATTACACCCTCTGTTGTATCCGAGGTGATGTAAGGTTGTTGGTAGAAAGTCTTCGAGCTCCTCTCGAGGCATTACTTTGTGCATATTGTGTTGATATGGATGATAGTTTTTCCAAACTGAATTATTCCGTATAATATGTTTGTTATAATGGCCTTGAGGAATTTGTTGTGTATACTGTTGGTCCAACCATGGGTGACAAAGCCAAGGAGTGATCTGTTCCTTAATTAGATAGGGCATCTCTTACGGTGTCGGATGTTACAGTATGACGCATTTCCCTGCTCTTCTTAGTCTGATGCCTTCATGGGTTTGGTTCTTTAATAGTGTCCAGTTTAGGTTACACTTTCCCCTGGGTTAAGTGATCAATTTAGGTGAGTCACTTGTTTTTTAACCATTTCTTGGAGGGCGATACCTCGGTCAAGTGATTGTTGCCTTAGCCAAAGGCGAGTACCTTGATTTTGGATATTTCCTGTTATGGTAGGACATCATCCGATTTGGTGATCGTGATGGCATTACCTTAGGTCTTTTTCCGTCTTAGGTAGCTTAGGGTGTCCCCCGCTTCATCTTACTTCGAATTGCTAAATGGCATTGCCTTAGGTCTGCGTTCGTCTCGGGAAGCTTAGGTATTTTACCCGCACCATTCCTTATAGAATGGAAGGTGTGGCTAGCACCGTGCCATAATCTTGATGGGACTTTGTTATGATGCAAACATGGCATGATTATTCTATATGCATGAAAAAATAAGGCAAAAAATTAAAGAAAAAAATTGCAAGCAAACGAGTAGAAGAAATAAATAACATAAAGAAAAGAAATAATAAAAAAAAAATGGAATTAAGTACGCAAAAGGAGTAATTTTATTATTCTCAAAAGAGGATTTATAAGCCCTTAGTACATTCTAGTAAGGTTCCATGACATTTTTACAAGTAGGGAGTTAAACCCTATTTTCATAGTTTGACCTTCTAAGCATTAGGTTGTTTAAGCATTTTATTGCTTGAGGTACTTAATATTCCATGGGCGTTCTAATTCTTCGTCATTGGGTTTGAGAAATATGTATGCCACATCACCTGCCTTGGCGATGACTGTAAGTGGTCCTTCCCAAATGGGAGCAAATTTTCCTGACTCACGCTGGTATGGCGAGATTTCGCACCAAACTTTGTCGTCTGGGCTAAATTTCCTCTGATGAACACGTTTGTTGTATTCTCAGGCTAGTCTCCGATGATAATTTTCTATTCTTTGGAGAGCTATTTCTCGGTTTTCCTCGAATCGTATAGTTTAGCGAGTATCATGTCCGAGGTTAGGTTCTTTTCTTAATCCTTGATCTTGGTTGTCGGGATCATTGCTTCAGTTGGTATGGTCGCTTGTATGTCGTATGTGAGAGCAAAGGGGGTCATCCATGTTGCTTCTCTTCGTGTGGTTCGATAGGCCCACAGAACATTGTGAAATTGCTTACACAAACTATCCCCATGTCCATCTAGCTTGTTTTTGAGCATGTAAGTGATGGTCTTGTTGGTGGCCTCTGCCTGGCCATTGCTTTAGGGGTAGATGGGTGTGGATTTATTCTTCCTGATCTTGAAACAGTTAAAGAGGAGATCAATATATTTCCCTCGGAGTTGGGCTCCATTGTCTGATACGATGGAGACTGGGATATCGAAGACATATGATATGTTTAAAGAGAAATTTAAAGACATCGTGGTCTCTGATGTGCCTGAGGGCCGAGGCCTCTACCCATTTTGTGAAGTAGTCTGTGGAAACGATTAAGTATTTCCTCTGTCCTGTTCCATATCGTATGATCCCAAAGATGTCGACTCTCCACTTGGTGAATGGCCAAGGGCTTAGAACATATTTTAAGTCCATTGATGGTGCGTGCCTTCTTTTGCAAATTTTTGGCACTCTAAACATGACTTTTCCATCTGCTTTGAGTCCTCGTTCATGCGAGGCCAGAAATATCCTTGTAATCTCGCCTTGTGAGCTAGGGATCTTACCCCGCTATGGTTCCATGTGTAACCATAATGTATTTCCTTTAATATTTCCTAGCCTTCAGCAAAGGAAAGTCATCTGAATAAGGGTCCCAGATATGACTGTCTATATAGAATACCGTCCCTGAGCTGGTAATTTCCTGATCATGATATCACTTTATGCGCGAGATTCTGGTCGCTTGGGAGATCGCCATTGGATAGACTTCATGATTGGTGTTCTCCAATCATCTTCGGGTAGGGTCTATTCTTGGATTATTGAGTCTACATTAAGAATTTCCATATCTCCTTCTATGGGTATGGAGGGAAGCATTACCCTTTTGATTCTGACATTTTTAGCCTCCGGATCTGTTGTCATGGAGGCTATGAAAGCTAAAGCATCTGTGTGCCTATTGTTGTTCATATTTAGGTGTTGGAACATGATGTTTGGTATCTGCCCGATATAGTGTTTGGCGAGTTGGAGATATCGCTGCAAACATGCGTCCGGGGCTTGATATACCCCATCTATCTGTCGGACGATGAGCTGCGAGTCACTAATGAGTCTCACTTCATTAATTCCAAACACGATTATCACTCGGAGAGCGTCTATAACTGCCTCGTATTCAGTTATGTTATTAGTAGCGGGGAATTCTAGTCATAGACTATAAACGATACTGCGGCCTGTCGGGGTCGTAAAGACCATTATGATGCCAGATCCTTCTGAATTACATGACCCGTCTACAAAGACTTCTCATCGTCTTGGGTTTTCCGAGCGAAGTAGCTCGGGTGGATCTTCTAGCTCGTCCTCCATTCCTGGGATTTCTTCGATTTCATCGGTATCGTCTAGAGGAAAATCGGCTAAGAAGTCTGCTACAACTTGTGTTTTTATCGCGGTTTGGGCTTGATATTTGACTCCAAATTGTTTGATTTGGGATCCCCGTTTGGAGATTCTTTCTGCTCTGTCAGCATGGTCTAGAACAGATTCTATTGGAGCTTTTGTAATGACTGTCACAGTATGGGCATGAAATTCCGCCACTTTTGCGTCGCGTAAACCAAGGACAACACGATCTTTTAGATTTTAGAGTAGTTCTTCTCTGCAGATGTCAGAGTCCTACTTATGAAGTAACTAGATTTTCCACCTCTTTGTTTATGCGAGTTGGTAGCTCAAGGAATGAGACCTAAAACTATGGTTATATTTACACCTGCAAGTATACAGGGTCAGATAGTAGATAATGAATAAGCAGGGGAAGTCCACAGGGACAAGGAGGGAGCTGGTGTTGTTTTCTAAATCTTTCTAGTGACAGTGACTAAAAGCACTAGGGCATTTGAATCCACCCAATAATCCTAAGCTAAGGCAATGCCTATTCAAATTATGTTCTTGTTCTTTTCCAGATAAACTACAATGAATGATCTCTCAGTTAGTCTCCCTAACTCACCCCTAGTATAAGCTGTCTTCTTACAGCACAACCTATCACAGGCTCATTTGGTTCAATTAGCTAACTGTCATTCCTTTATCAATTAAGCACATTTCTTCCTCCAGAGAGGTCTCAAATGGATGACTTATCAACCAACTTCACTAACTCACCCCTAGTATCAACTGTCTTCTTACAGTACAATTGATCACAGGCTAATTTGATCCATTAGCTAACTATCATTCCTAAAGCAATGAAGCACAACAAGAACAACAACATGAACATGAATTATCTTAACATATGATTATGGGTTTCATCAAAACCCTAGTATTAAATTATAACATGATGAACACAATACTGAAAATAAACTACTACAACTTGGTGCACCGGCTACTCCGGGAATGCCCAAAATAAACACCCATGTCTTCAATTTATACATGCAAGCTTTTTCCCCAAAAAAATCCCCAAACAGTAAAATTAGGGTTTACTAAAAAATCTAAAATTGACCTTTACCTAATCTCTGAAATCAATCAATGGTCTCGACCCATTCTTCTATTGCTTCTCCTCTTCCGTAATTGGTGGTTTGATTTCACTAACTCTGTTTCTATCAAACCTAGTTTCTAGGTTCACTGTTTTTGAAAAGATAAAAGGGTTGAGAGAGAAGGAGCTAGAGGGTATCATGGTGGTGTCCTTTAGTGATGGCGGGGGTGGCTGATTGATGGGGTACAGTGATGGAGGTGGTTGAGCGGAGTTGGTGGCGGACATGGTGGTGGTGATGGTCGTTGTAGAGGAATGGAGAAGATGAAGTCGATGGTTTTGGGAAGAAGGGTGCGTTTGTTTTGCGGGTATAGGTATTTGGTTGTTTGGGTGTTGAGCGGGCTCATCAAATCTTGATGTTTCGCGAAGCTGAGCCGTGTGATGCGGAAATGATAGATTGATCTAACGGCGAGATGGAAGGGAGCGAGGAGCGACCGTTGGATGCTGAAGTACAACGAAGCTGACGGCTCAAGATGGAGTTAGGTGCTGTAGTGTTAGACAGGAGCTTCAGACTTTGATGACTGGCGATGCTGCGACCGTAAGATGCTGAGATGATCCAATCTGACGGCTAGAAAGGGAAACGGGTATGGATATATGAAATGGATTTGGGTGAGGGTTTTGGGCCTTGGGTATGCCAAGCCCATATCTTCTTTAAGAATAATTCTTCCTCTTCAAGCCCACTTCTAGCCTTTTGGTCTTGTGCACAACATTCTTCGCGGCTTCCTTGTGTAATTCCTCCCGGCTTTTCACCGCTTTTCTGCTCTTTTCCGCTCCGCTATTCATCCAAACTTTATTTATTACCTAAAAATGCAAAATTAATTAATAAAAATATTTATTCTTGAAAACAAAGAAAATACAGAATATGGGATAAAATGTAGAATT
>NC_039365.1:76729636-76731371 GCF_003573695.1 Papaver somniferum
TTTTTTTTTTTGATTTTTTTTTTTGATTTTTTTTTTTTGTAAGAAATAACTTTGATATTTACAACATAGTGACACTTTTGATACATGAACAAAAAGAAAAACATAATTACATGACTCTTAGCAAGAGGTGGCCCTTATCGAATGCATCCGGTCAAATTCTATGGTTTCTTTTCTTAACGTATCCTCCAACTTCTATCCCATCCAACCAAAGAACAAGCTAGTCAAGTCTCATTCAGTATTCTAAAGTGATTGGCAATCTAACTTCCTATCAAACACCTTGAAGATCGAGGCTATACATGTATTGGTAGATCGTGCGCGTGCAAGTTTCTTATCACATGTAAATTGTGCTAGAATCAGGGGTGCCTAAATATCTAGACTAAGAATCCCAATAAAAATACATATTTGCACAAGAGTCAACATTTCAAGGTAAATGAGCTCGATTTTTATGATTTTTCATTTTTTTAATTTTTTTGGAATTTTTTAAATTTTTTCAAAAAGAGGGAGTTCTGTTTTCAATTATAACATGTTATCGTGGTATCTACTCTATACCCCCAAACCTAAACTAAACAGTGTCCTCAATGTTTCTAATGATAAACATATTCATAACTTGGACAAATCAGAAGAACATGTTGAGTTTTGAGAGAAAGGAAAGAGATTACCCGATTTGACGAAAGAAAGAACCGAACTTCATTGTTCATGGTTAGAATCCAACATATTTCAGCCGCGATCACCATGGAGTAGCAAAATATAAAGAAAACATAAAATTTCACTAAAAACTACCTACCAGATTATATACAAAAAATTCACTATATACATAAAGTCTAAAGAGTTGAGGATCAACCCAAAAGACAAAGTGTTGAAACATAGAAAGTTTCAAAACACTAAAATTGGACTGAAATGAGAGCGAGAGTGAAAAACCGGATGAATCACCCCCAAACCTGTAATTTTCAGCAGGTTTACTTTTAAGCACAAAATCTTTCCATTTTAGGGGTGCAGGATTCACAAGGTCTAACTCAAAATGGACTTTGTTTGGGATGGACAAACATGCATATTCCAACTGTGGCTCCTTAAAAGTATTGTATTTAGATGCAAAATAGTCCAAAAGGACTTGAGAGGCACACAGTTCCAATCCTAGGTTGGGAATCTTCAGAAAAGTTGGTTTAAAATTTTTGTTACAAACCAAATCTAGGTTGGGTGGAATAATCTCAATCTGTGACTTAGGCAAGAAGGTGACATCTAAGTTTCTCACATGCATGAGATCAAAAGTACCAATATTATCAGTCACATCAGCATTTTCTAAATCATGATCAAGTTGTGTAGCATGCTCATCATCACAACACAATTTCACAAGTCCAAATTCAGAATCATGGTTATCCGAAATATCCAAATTAACATCAAAAGAAGCAATATATTGTGGCTTAGGTATGGAATCAGACACATCAACTATATTTTCATGCATAGGATCATTAGTGTCAACAGAAGATTCAACATTACCTAAGTCATGCTCTTCACAGGATAACTGCACAATATCTAAATCAGTAGCCTCATCACATGTATATGGAATACTAGAAGAAACATCATTCATGAAGGTCGGGGCAGAAAAGCCTAATGTATTTGAACCCAAAGGTTCCATAACATTTTCAGCATAGACATGTTCTTCTAATATAACATCATCATAATCATCATCATCACAAATACATGAAAATCCTACTTTGTCAAAACCATTAGTGTTTTT
>NC_039365.1:76731622-76780385 GCF_003573695.1 Papaver somniferum
TTTTTTTTTTTTTTTAGCCCAAAATTTAGTTAAGTTTGGTTCACAAAAGAGGCAAGCCCAAAATCCAAAAAGTTAAGTTTAGAGCAAGCCCACTATTAAGAAACTACAAGCCTAACAAACAACTAACTTACAAGCCCAAATAAAGAAAGAAATAAAAATAAAACTAATTATTACAAACCCACAAAAAAAAGAAAATAAAACTAAAATTATTACAATCCAAAATAAAGAAAGAAATAAAATTAAAAATTAAAATAATTATTACATTCCCAAAAAGATAATTAAAATTACAAGCCCAAAAGAGAATAACAATACAAACCCACAAAAAATTACAAGCCCAAAAAATTTGGGTTTGGGTTTAGGCTTACCATTTTGGAGGGAAGCCCAGTTAGGCTTTGGTCCCTATTTTTTTTTGTTGCACAAGCCCAGTTGGGCTTTGGATCTTCCTAAACTTTTGTTGGAGAGGCCCAGTTGGGCTTTGGCTTTCCTTTGGCTTTACAACAGAAGCCCAGTTGGGTCAACCCAACAGCACCAGGCAGCTTGGAGAAGGAAGCACCAGCAAGAATGGCTAGCTGCACCAGGTTCACTCCAACTGCACCAGGGCAGCCTAGCAGGCAGCAGTACAACAGCAACAAGCAGCAGCAGGGCTACACAACGCTCAGCAGCAGCTGGTGAGAACAATATGCAAAACAGTAGGAACTAGCAAAGGACTAGCTCAGAAAAGCAATGAAGATGAACAAGCTACGATGACTTGGTAATGCAAAACAATATGCAAGAACTTAAGTATGCAAGAACTAAGTATGCAAGACCAGCTAAATGCTTACACTAAATGCACAGAAGCAAGTGAGACTAAGATGCAGTTACACAGTGATGCTTATGCAAATGGATGCAGTGCAAGAAGATATGCAAGAATATAAGATGACAAGTATGCCAAGATGATGTAAGATGCAATGCAGATGGCACAAGATTCAGATGACAAATAAGAAAGTTACAGGACAGAATCAATGAGCTGCAAGATGAGTTGATAACTGAATATGCAGGACAAAACTAGATGCAAGCTAAATCTAATGATGCATCCATAAAGGCTAGATGGTGCAAGTTAAGAATTCTGTGAGGCTAGATGACAGTAAATGAAAGAATGCAAGAATGCAGTTGTAATGAAACAGTAAATGCAGTGAAGATGCAACAGGATGTACTAAGGATGCAAAGATGGAACCAAAAAAAATTAAGATGCTACTAAGTTACAGAATAGTAAACAAGTTAAGAGTTCTAAACTGAAACACAAGTTCTAAACAGTAAACAAGCTACAGAATCTAACAGTAAACAAAATTCAAGTGAAAATACACAAGACTAAGCTAAAAATCAGAAAAGTAACGAAAACAACAATGGCACCGCTACCGAGTCCCCGGCAGCGGCGCCAAAAACTTGGTAGCTCAAGGAATGAGACCTAAAACTATGGTTATATTTACACCTGCAAGTATACAGGGTCAGATAGTAGATAATGAATAAGCAGGGGAAGTCCACAGGGACAAGGAGGGAGCTGGTGTTGTTTTCTAAATCTTTCTAGTGACAGTGACTAAAAGCACTAGGGCATTTGAATCCACCCAATAATCCTAAGCTAAGGAAATGCCTATTCAAATTATGTTCTTGTTCTTTTCCAGATAAAACTACGATGAATGATCTCTCAGTTAGTCTCCCTAACTCACCCCTAGTATAAGCTGTCTTCTTACAGCACAACCTATCACAGGCTCATTTGGTTCAATTAGCTAACTGTCATTCCTTTATCAATTAAGCACATTTCTTCCTCCAGAGATGTCTCAAATGGATGACTTATCAACCAACTTCACTAACTCACCCCTAGTATCAACTGTCTTCTTACAGTACAATTGATCACAGGCTAATTTGATCCATTAGCTAACTATCATTCCTAAAGCAATGAAGTACAACAAGAACAACAACATGAACATGAATTATCTTAACATATGATTATGGGTTTCATCAAAACCCTAGTTATTAAATTATAACATGATGAACACAATACTGAAAATAAACTACTACAACTTGGTGCACCGGCCACTCCGGGCATGCCCAAAATCAACACCCGTGTCTTCAATTTATACATGCAAGCTTTTTCCCCAAAAAAATCCCCAAACAGTAAAATTAGGGTTTACTAAAAAATCTAAAATTGACCTTTACCTAATCTCTGAAATCAATCAATGGTCTCGACCCATTCTTCTATTGCTTCTCCTCTTCCGTAATTGGTGGTTTGATTTCACTAACTCTGTTTCTCTCAAACCTAGTTTCTAGGTTCACTGTTTTTGAAAAGATAAAAGGGTTGAGAGAGAAGGAGCTAGAGGGTATCATGGTGGTGTCCTTTAGTGATGGCGGGGGTGGCTGATTGATGGGGTACACTGATGGAGGTGGTTGAGCGGAGTTGGTGGCGGACATGGTGGTGGTGATGGTCGCTGTAGAGGAATGGAGAAGATGGAGTCGATGGTTTTGGGAAGAAGGGTGCGTTTGTTTTGCGGGTATAGGTATTTGGTTGTTTGGGTGTTGAGCGGGCTCATCAAATCTTGATGTTTCGCGAAGCTGAGCCGTGTGATGCGGAAATGATAGATCGATCTAACGGCGAGATGGAAGGGAGCGAGGAGCGACCGTTGGATGCTGAAGTACAACGAAGCTGACGGCTCAAGATGGAGTTAGGTGTTGTAGTGTTAGACAGGAGCTTCAGACTTTGATGACTGGCGATGCTGCGACCGTAAGATGCTGAGATGATCCAATCTGACGGCTAGAAAGGGAAACGGGTATGGATATATGAAATGGATTTGGGTGAGGGTTTTGGGCCTTGGGTATGCCAAGCCCATATCTTCTTTAAGAACAATTCTTCCTCTTCAAGCCCACTTCTAGCCTTTTGGTCTTGTGCACAACATTCTTCGCGGCTTCCTTGTGTAATTCCTCCCGGATTTTCACCGCTTTTCTGCTCTTTTCCGCTCCGCTATTCATCCAAACTTTATTTATTACCTAAAAATGCAAACTTAATTAATAAAAATATTTATTCTTGAAAACAAAGAAAATACAGAATATGGGATAAAATGTAGAATTAATGCACAAAAGATGAGTTAAATGCCAAGAAAAATATATAGAAATATGCACTTTTTAGCACTCATCACGAGTTAGCACTGCACTGATCGAAGTGTTAGTCGCCGATAGGTAGATGTATAAGTTTTCTCCTGGATCGGGCTTCTGTAAAATAAGCAAACTGTCCAGATGTTCCTTGATCTTTTGGAAGGCTTCTTCACATTCGGCACTCCACGAGAATTTTTCGCTCTTTTTCAAGGTATTGAAGAAATCCTTGCATTTGTCGGATGACCTAGCTATGAACCTTCCCAATGATGCTAGTCTCTGCACATCCTTGACTGTGGCAGGTGAGGGCGTCTCTAATATAGCTTGCACCTTGGCCGGGTCGACCTCGATGCCTCGTTTGGTGACCAAGTATCCCTAAAAATTTTCCAGAGGTTATCCCGAAAGCACATTTTTCCGGGTTTATTTTCATATTAAACTTCCTCATTTGTTCGAAAATTTCTTTGAGATCGTTTGCATGGTCTTGCGGTAGTTTTCTATTGACAAGCATGTCGTCCACACATACTTCTAGGGTCTTATGTATCCAATTGTCGAACATTTTTTCACTATTCTCTGATAAGTCGCGCCAACTTTTTTTAGTCTGAATGGCATCTTAGTATAACAGTATAGACCTCGGGGAGTGAAGAAGGCGGTGTGCTCTTGATCTTCCTCGGCGAGGGGGATTTGGTTATAGCCTGAATATCCATCCATTAGGGATAGCAATCCGTATCCATATATTGCCTCTACGAGCTGATCAATAATGGGGAGTGGGAAGCTGTCCTTTGGACAGGATTTATTAAGATCGCTAAAATCGATACAGATTCGCACTCCTCCGTTTTTCTTTGGTACTATTACCATGTTAGATATCCATATCGGATATTGTATTTCTCGGATGACACCTAATGCCTCCATCTTTTTTAGTTCTTTCTGAAATGCTTCGTGGTACTCTGGTGCTACCTTTCACATCTTTTGTCTTATGGGCTTGTGCTTTGGATCAATTTTCAAGTGGTGACAATAGACTTCTGGATTTATCCCAGGCATATCTTCCATGCGCCACGTAAAGACATCAGAATATTTTTTTAGTACTCGTACTAATTTTTCTTCTTCCTCTCTGTCGAGAAGAGTTACAATCTTAACCATACCCGGGTTTTCGGGTGTTCTGATGTTTACTTCTTTTGTAGGTTCCGAGGCCGAGAAGTTTGACCTAAGCTCTCCAACATCGGAGAGGTTATGTATTTTCAATAAGGGATCCATGGGTGAGTCCGAGGTTGGGAGATTTTCCGAGGCTGGTACATTGCCCGAGCGCCTCGCCTCGTTTGTTACTTCTATGTAAGCATCGATTTCAGCCTGGTTTTTGGCGTTCTTAGCCCTTTTCTTTTTTTCTTTTGGGGAGTTTACTCTGTTCTCGTCATTTTGTACGTCCATTTTGTAACAGTATTTAGCTTCGCCTAAGTCTCCTATGATATCTTTGATCCCATCGGGTGTTGGGAACCTTAACCTCTAGTGATAGGTCGAGGCAACTCCTTTGATCCCATGGACCCAGGATCGCCCGAAAATGGTTGTGTAGGGTGAAAGTACATCTACTACACAAAAAGTAGTTAAAGTTAGGATCTTGTCGACACGAACTTCTAGTATCACCTCACCCCTTGGGAGGGTCGACGAGCCATTGAAGCCAAATATGTTGTAGGTAGATGGTATTAGGCAATCGTCTCTAAGACTCATCTGTTTGAATGTTTCATAAAATAAGATTTCGATGAAACTTCCTCTATCGATCAGTATCTTAGGCATGGCCCATGGCAATACCTTAGGCTTTTCTTACTCTCTCTCTTTTTCGGGGTGCGCGATAGCCATCGTGACCACTAGTAGGTCGATATGGTTTCGTCCTCCATCAGGTGCCTCCGAGGCTGAAAAAATGATAGGCATTTTCACCCTCCCCTTTATGGGGGGTTCCTTTGCTACGTTGAAGACTTCATCACCTTTGAAGTTTCGCTTGTGAATTCGCCCTGTGATACTCCCTTCAGGTGTGGGAGTAATGATAACTGAATGCGATATCGTATTGCATCCCAAGTATTGTTCCTCTCGTGGTATTTCTACGCGATGTACGGGTACTCCCATGATTGGTTGGATCGTTGGTTGCGCGATGTACTCCTGGAGTTTTCCTTCGTCAATCATGTCTTGCACCATTTTCTTCAGATCTCTGCATGAGTCTGTCGTGTGGCTATAGAACTGATGGAATTTCACATAAATATGTTATGTTCTTTGCGCGCTCTGGCAGCTGTCCTCTGTTCCACGGGTAGGTGATCTTACATTTTCCATCGATCTTCTTGAAGATCTCGGATATGGGGGCGTTTAGCTTCGTGTAGACTGGGTCTGTAAATTTTCCTTTCTTTGTCTAGGCTTGGTCTCGCCCTTTCCTTTTACCGATTTGTCATAGGTACCGTCTTGGAGTTCTTCAAGGGCTATGTAGTCCTCTTGAATCTCTATCAACTTCCCTAGACAAGGTGGCATGGTTTCGTACATGCGAACGAATATGGGGTCTGTTTTTCTTAGAGTGTTTTTGAAGCCCAAGATCGCGTAGGCCTCTGGACTCTTTTGATCTCGACGCACAACTTTATCCAGCGAGTTACCAGAGAACGGAGCGACTCATTTGGTCCTCAAGCTAATTGGAACAACATATTTATATCTGGCTTGACTCGGATGTTGTAAATGTATGCTTCTAGGAATAACTCAGATAAGTGGGAAAATGACTTAACGGACTCCCTCGGTAAGTTATTGAACCACATTAGGTCCTCGTCCTTGAGACTGGATGGAAAAAACTTACACATTACTATATCGAAATGGTTCCACTGAGTCAGCATCATGCGGTAGGATCTTAGATGTTCGATAACATCGCCACTCTCACTGAAGGGAGTTGCAAATGTTGGGAACGAGCACTTCCTTGGAAACGGTTGGGACAATAGACTCTCTGATAAGGGAGACTGTCCAGCCTCTTGTAATCCTTCTGCCAACTTTTTACCTTCCCGTGTTCCTGTGTCCTCTCTACAGATCGCTTCGAGTTGGCAGAGTCGGACTTGCAACTGATTGTCAAAGTGCTTCCTTTCGGCCTTCTTCTTTCTTCCTTGCGCTCTTTCGGGCGAGAAAGAAGCTTTTGGGTGGCGATATCTTGATCGCCCTGAATCCTCGTACGATTGTTCGACATACGAAACTATCTTAGAACGAGTTGACTTCGAAGTCTCTCCTCGTTTGGGATTTGTGGCTGCGAGGTTCTCCACCACATAGTTGGTCTTAACTTCGTCTTCTTTGTTCTTTTTAGACGAACTTTCCTCCTGGTTTGGAACTCCTTTACTTTCCTTTGGAAAGCGATTTTTTGTTTCCTCGTTCGAGGTGTCAGGAATATGGACTCTCTCATCATCTTGTAGGTTCTCGAAAGGGTTCTCCTCGTCGGGGATCTCCTCTATGGTAGTGAGTGGCACTTTTTTCTTCGTTTTGCTTTTTAGCCTGCGGTTCCTCCGTTCTAGCCTCCTGTTACGTCTTTCTAACTTTTTCATTCTCTCATCCTGCGCCTTTTGTGCTTTTAGTATGGCTGCGATAGAAGAAGTGGTATCACCGAGGGTAGAAGGGTCATATTTCTTTACCTTATTGTTTATTGTTTGCCTTGGAAAACGATTCAATCCTCCTGGTTGAGTTAGATGGATATCGCCCTGTCCTTCGAAGGGGTTTCCCTCTTCGTTAGAGCTAGAGTTATCAGTTAACCCTTCCCGATATTGGTTATCGGGTTGTCCCTCTCCTGGGAGTATACCATTGTGTATAGTTTCACCGAGTTCCATCTCATCTAGTCCTTGGTCTCCACAAGTTTCACCTTGGCTCGTGCGAGCGGATCGTCTCGTCACCATCGCCTTACCTGCGATATATGCAATAATGCTTAATTTATCTTTCCTTATAGAAAAGTGAGGCCCTAAATTTGCAGGTCACGTGCAATTACCAAGTCATAGTTCAGACTGGATAGTTTAGTACAAAAATACTTTTCAATAAGTTTTGGAGACATGTGAAGATGTCAAAATATTCCCTACTTGCATAAAGTTTTAGTGATAGGAAAAAGGTGTTTTGTTTGCCTCTTTTTTAGAGAAAAATTCCTCCTTTTACACGTCATACCTTTACTGGAAAAAAAAACCAAGTTATGACGATTAAGCATATTTTCCCATTTAAGGAAATATTTCTCATCATCTTTAAACTTTTGATTTTGAACAAACTTTGAGTTTGATGAATGATTATATACTCATTAACCTTTCCCCTTGACTTAGATTTCTAAGAAGAAGATTATAGATTATCTTGAGTTTTTTAAAAGAGGAAGAACATTATGAATAATTTGTCTTTTCAACTTTCATAGGATGATATATTCCCTTATGAAGTTTACTGACTTAAACTTCTTCTCTGCTTTTTCATGGAGGAGATCGTTTGAGTGCTGTTTTGAAGTGTTTAAAGCTTCATTTTTACTCTGATCTTCAACTCTCCTGAGCATCTTGAGGAAGATACAAGAAATCTTAAAAGAATGAAAATCTTTAAAAAAAAATCAACAAAAAAGGTGTAGATCTGATGAGTATGAGGGTCTTCAGGACTTCACTGATCGTGTTGCCTCCGAGATCTACTCATGAACTTTAACAGAATTAATTCTACTTAGGAAGGTAGTTAGATCTTCATACCTTCCTGTTTCTAACGCCAAACTATAATTGCATCTTTTCTGATGACTACATCCGAGTGAATCTAAAGGATATAAAATTACTAACATTCAAGATTCAAAGATAAAAAAGATGTAAGAACATGAAAAGTAAATATTGACACAAGCATATAACTTGGTTCGTCCATGAAGACCTACGTCCACGGGAAAGAAGATATTTTCTTTATTGATTAAGGTCTTACCCTTGAAAAAGTTACAAACATCACTTAGATTTCTCACTCTCTGCTTATCCAGATCTCTCTTAGGAATTCTCTGTAGAATGACCATCTAAGATTACATGTCCATCTCCTTCTACATGGACTGGTATTTATAGGAAAATTAGACTCGTGAGGACCTGGTCTCGGCAAGATGGTGAAGCTATCGTACATCTTCTTGTTACTTCGGACGAGCTCTATACTATCCTTCGTGATGGCCTGCTCGATTCTCCTTCCGAGTCATCTCGCTCCATACGTCATCGTGTTGCTCTTCCTTGGGGAACCTCGTGCTGCACCATCCTTGGTTTGTAGTATAGATCGCCCGAGCCTTCTGTTACGGTGTAGACTTTCCCACGCCCCTTCATTAAATGTAGTCCTTCTTTTTAGACTTGACCGTATGAGTTTATTAGACTACTTCTTACAAGCGTCATTCATGTAATGATGTAGCAGGTGTCTCGATTCAGATGAAGAAACCTTTTATAGTATGATTCGATGCTTCTATCTCATTATCTTATCATGAAACCATCCCTTGAAATGTTGACACATGTCCATCGGGTAATTTACTCTCACAGAAAAGGAGAAAACATGTGATATTAACAAGGGTGTATCAGATCAAGAATCATACAGATAATAATGTATTTTGGTTTTTCCAGAATCCAGAAGACTTATATGGAATCTAGAAAATTATGCGGAATATAATAGATTATATTAGATTCTTTAATGGAATAATAAGGAATAATATATAATGTATAAATTCTTTTGATGGGGAAATGTTTTTGGTGGAGGTGGTGACGATGCTAGTGACTGTTTCAGCGGTAGTTGTGGTATCGGTGATGTTGGTTGTGACGGTGGACCGGTGGTAGTGAAGGTAGTGATGACGGTGATGCTAGTAATGGTGTTGGTGGTAGGCGTGGTGCTGGCATGGTGGTGGTGGTGGCGGTGGCAAAGGCAATGTCGTGGCGGTGGTGCCGACAGTGATCATGGTGGTGGTGGTACTTGTGGTGGAGGTAGGGTGTTAGTAGAAAAGGTAGTGTTGGTGCTAGTATATAAAAAAAAAATATAAGAATCCACAAGTTTTCGTAAAAGTATTGTGCCTTGGGTGGAGGTTTGTGGAAGAAAATAATGTATATGGTTTTCCTTGTAATACCCATAAGTTTCCATAAAAGTCTTGGGTCCCTAACAATCCATAAAAATCTAAATAAATTGGATACCTCGGATTTTGTGGAATCTAATATCCTCGGAAACTTGTGGATTCTTAAATTCCTAGGAAATTTTAGTAATCCAAATAAATCTGAATCGAATACCATGGAAAATTTGGGAATTTGTACTTTCCATATAATTCCTGATTCAATACACCCTTTAAAAAAGAAGGAAGAAAGAAAAAATTAGGCCAGATTAAACAATAGGGTTTCATATGGCAGTCATGAGTAGATTGCTACGACTAATCGCAAGTTTCCTTAATTTAAATTTCAAGTGGTGTGGAAAATACAAAATATTTGTAATGTGAAAATACAAAAATTTGTTATTGGTGCAAATATTTTCAAGTGGAGTTAAAATTTCTAGAAATCGAGCTTCATACAACTTTTAACCTATTTTCTCCTTATCAATTTAGATATTCTAAATGGTATACGTTGTTACGTACGGGAGAAGTTACCCCATCCATAGCACGGCCACAAATCTAGTTGCAACCAATGTAGTCAATATCGTCCGTATCGACCGATATATATGGGATATTTCAGATATCGTCCTTGGAGCGGTAGGATAAGCATTGTATCGGCGATACGATATCTTGGCGATAATATCGTCCAATGTAGTCAATATCGGCCGTGTCGGCCGATATATCAGGGATATTTCAAGATATTCTTGATGGAACTTTGGATGATTTGCAAGATATTCTTGGTGAAGAAAGTAGACCAGTTGGTAATATAGGTGCATGTAGCTCTCGAAGTAAGTCTACTTACCCAACCGACTCTAAGTATGATGGATATGATATTGATCAATTGATGTTAGAAACTGATTATGGACTACTTGATGGAGCTAATGGATTTTCTGAAGATGATGATATCTATAGTGGCTCGTATGATTTTGAATAAGATTGTAATATCCTTGTTTAATTACCATTTTAGGTAGTAAACTTTAAAGTTGTTGAAGTTACTCTTTTGTTTCTAGTTTGAACTTTGTACTTGTCTAATTACCATTTTAGGCAGTAAACTTTAAAGTTGTTGAAGTTACTCTCCTATTTCTAGTTTGATCTTGTTTATTTATCATTTTAGGTAGTAAACTTTAAAGTTATTGAAGTTACTCTTGTGTTTTTAATAAAATTAATGGTAGCTATAAAATTATAGTCTCTAAATTTGGAACCGATATTATACCGATATTTGAACGATAATATCCCCGATATAAAGTCGTATCAGTGTATCGGTCCTGGCCGAGATAAACCGATATCCGATATTAACTACATTGGTTGCAACTTGCAATTAATCAAGTGAACACTTATTTATGAGTGTATGGTCCCACTAGCCGATTTGATCCACTAAAACCGTATTGAGTATTGACTGACCCACATCGTTGAATCGACGAAAGAAAAAGGAACATGAGACTCGGCATCTCCATGTAAGATTGAAAAACTGCAATAATATCCAAACAAAAGATAATATTTTAGTATTAAACAATGCAGCTACTATATAATCCACTGATAAAAATGACAAAGAGAAATTAAAGCAGAGAAAAAGAATTTCTATTCGAATATATAATCGATTAGCAAAGAGAGAAGATAACCCTTAACCCGACACTTTTTGGTTTAGTTTTGTGAGTTTGCCTTCACTAGCAAAACGGTGGGAGACAAGTTCATAACAAAACCACTTTCTAATATCAGAGAAACACCCACCGAAGGTATTATTATCTTTTATGCTAATCCAAATAAAAAAATATTCTTTTACAGTGTTAATTTATTCTTATTCTTGAAGTTGAAAAATTATACATTACGATAAATTTAAGAGAAAATTAAGTGCAGGCCCAAAAAAAATATTCTTATTGTGAGGCCCACAATTAATTTTTAGTTCCGTGACATTCATAATTATATGAAATTATTAAAAATGTCTGCATGACGGATTATGCATATGCACGGCGGGTTATGCATAAGGGGTATAATTGGTAAAGCAACTTGGATATAACATATTTAAAAATTCGCGCCTTGGAATTTTACAAATTTTATATCGTTGGAAATATTTTAAGAGAGCTACGCAACGAGTACAAACAAGAATATCAAATTTTGGTTTTTCACGAAAAAATCGGAGGTGATCGTCACTGTAGGCAAAATTTTCGAAAACTTGATACATAACCATTATGCAGCCACCAAAAAAGATGCATAACACATTCTGCAGACGCATAAAGAATTATGCAACCATTTTCTCCACTGCATAACAAATTATGCATTTGGATAACAAAGTTATTCATTTATAACAAGTTATGTAACCATTGTTTTGGTTGATTTTAGTGCGTACATAAAAAAATTGATGCACAATGTTGTGGATCCATATTTACGGATGCATATCAGGTTAAGCATCTATTTTCTCATGCATAAAAGATTGTGCAACAATTTTCTCGATGCATAACGCATTATGCAGTCATATTTTCGGATGCATAACAGGTTATGCATCCATTTTCTCGACTGTATAACATGTTATGCAGATATTATTATAGGTGCATAACGTGTTATGCAACCTTTTTTTTGTTGGTTTCAGCACTAACAAAAAGTAGCTGCATAATTTGTTATGCAACCATTCTCTGTATTGCATAACAAGTTATGCAAAAAAAAGGCTGCATAACTTGTCATCCACCTACAATAATAGATGCATCACGTGTTATGTAACCATTTTCGGAACTGCATAACAAATTATGCAACAAATTTTTTAGATGTATAACACGTGCAACACAACTTTTTGTCGATCTCCAACCACTTTTAATAGCATCTCAACTTCCTTCATAACATCTTCCAGCATCACCATCAATGGGTCGATGGCAAGCCATTCGTATTTATCTCCTCCATCACCAATCTCATTGCTGTCTCATTCCATCGCATACTGTCAACGACAAGCCATTCTTATTTACTGACACCAACATGCTTCCCTACCAGCGAATGCCATTGATGTGTTGTTGTATATACATTAAAATCGAGAAATGTCATTAAAACCTAATCTCGAACTATACAAAAACCCTCAAAATTTGTAAATAATTAGCCAGTTCACGGCTAACTTCGACTGCGTCATTCTCGTCAGCTACATATTCAAGCCAAGTACCATCTAAAGTTCTTATCAACAAGTCTTTAGCTGCGGATGTCTTACCAGCATGGCCAAGTCGGAACCCTTTGAAGTTGAAATACCCCTTCCAGCTTGCAACTTAGATGAACTGTATGTATCATTTCCTACTCCTAATTGTTCTAAAAAAAAGAAGAAGAAATTAAATTTAAAAAAAAAAAAAAATCGATAAGATCCGGATATGTATATCAAACAGGAATACTAACTACACCTGCAACTTTTGGATTCTATATTAACTAAAATATCCTTAATTCGTTAACTAGCAACAGAAATTGAGTTGGAGATGTTTTAGTCATAAACCCAAACATCTATTAGGTATAAAGTGAGCAATACAAATACAAATTTTGGGTTTTAGTTAGTATCGTATCTAGACACCAACTCATATCTAATGTTTCGAATTCCATGGTCAACCTCCTCATAATCTGAAAGAAGTTATCTTGTCCACTGATGTATATGATAATGTACCTTTCGTCGCCCAAACCGCATTGACATGAAATATAGTAACGATCAAACATATCTCCGTTTGACATCTGTAGAACCAAATCCAAATTCCAATCAAAAATTAGAAAAACAGAGGACTTGATTTGATGTGTTAATTACTCCCAGAATCAATTAATCAAAGGAGCCATGGACTCACGTAATAGGCAACGACAACCCCGGCTATATAATTTGCTGGTAATTTGATCGAAGCATTAAAGAACCCATGAAGATAAAGGTCTTGTGAGACAAATCCTGAACCTGCATCAGAGATTTTAACGATTACTTCACAGTTGGAGGAAGAGGAAAAGGAACTGAAGAAAAAGTGTAACTCGACCATTGAAAAAGACGAAAACATAATTTTTAAAATTGTGGGTTTGAGAATAATTTTCTTCCAGAAAATGGGTGCACGCCTGTAGTTTTCCGAGCGTGGGTTTCACAGTGGCCAAAATCTTAAAAATTGGTGTGGTAGTAGTTTTCACTAAATTTAACTCGACTGTTTGAATCTAGTATGACTTTATGCTCAAACAACTGGTAAGGAGACTCAAAACGGTACACAACAAAGTTAATGGCACTATCCGCATCTAGGAATAGCGTATAACATCCGCATGTGATCTGAAGTCCGACAGACTTATAACACGTTTGGATACCAGGAGCTTCGCCAGAAGTAGAAGTCACAAACAGAAGAAAAAGTAAAAAGTAAAAAAAATCGCTTCACAAAAAGTTAACTTTTTTGCTTTTAGAATACACAAACTAACCTCTGACTTTTCTGCTTCCAGAAGTCAAAATACAATGTCTGAAATAGTATCCAAACAGGCTATAAGTGATTAAGTTCTCATCACTTTAAGTTCGTACTCAAATTTTTATCATGATACCTGATAATATATGATCAGAAATTATTCGAAAAAAAATATTTATTGTTGTACTTTTGCAAAAAATTAATAGTGGATAACAGAAATATATATTAAGATAATAATATTAGTAGATGATTATTTATTGAATTGACCAAATTCTAGAAAATAAAAAAATATAAGATGAATGTAGCACTTTCAAAAGCCTAAATCATATATAGATACATAGATATAATTACGGATACAGACAAATGAAATACATTTATTTTCGTACTCCAACAGTTATATTTTCGGTTAAAATTTTTAGATACCGAACTGGATATATGTTTTCGGATAGTGTATGATATACTATATACTAATTCTGAAGGATTCCAAAAATTTCAGACATCAATTGCCACCATTATAATTTTATAGAACCATTTGAAAAAACCTCAGTGTAGCTTGAGTCTAAAACATAAAGTCTACATAAGTAGTTCAGGTATTCACACTCATAATAAAATGACGTCTCTAGCTTTATCTTTAGAGATAGTAACAATAAATCATAAACCGATGCATACATAATATGGTAGTACCAAAGGTATAAAGTGTACCGTGATGGCACGTTTATAGCATAACACGCTAAAATTTAAGCACAACATGACACCACATATGACCTAAATAAGGTTAAAAAAATGGGTTATATCGATCACAGGTTATGGTGATGGCCGTGTTTTGTTGGGTGTGAGGGTGTTTTGGGCCAAAAACGTGTTATATAAAGAAAAAATATGTTATCGTTTTAATGTGCGTTATAATGATTAATGGTTATAAGATATGTGAAAAACAGTTATACCGTGTCTAATAATGTTGTTACATCGTTTTGTTATGTTTTGTTATATCACTAGAGATAACTCGTGTCGTAATAGCACTCGTTGGAACAACTAATAACACGGTGAACCCTAAACCAACCAAAATCACTTATAATATCATGTTTTAATAATGTTTAAACGAAAAAGATATAATGGGAAATGTAACATTTTTTATAACTTAAATTTGGTTCTAGAGTAAACAATGTACTATTGAAGCACTTTCTTTAGGTTCAGAATTGTACAAAACGAGCCTAAACCAAAAAGTTGGCCGAGCCTAAACCAAGAAGTTGGTTGTTCACATTTTTCTTCGGTTACAAAGAGAGAAGATGGGTTGATCTTAGGGGAGGGAAAGCAAACAAAGTTGAGAAAATCATTGTTGATTGAATTGTTGTGTGTAAGGTTGTTGAACTATGAAAGAAGCAGAGATTGAGAATGGTAGGCTTGTTCTCTTTTATGAATAGACAAAGGAGTCTATTTATATTTGTAGGGGACACACATTATTTCCTCGTAAATAGTGGAAGTCGTGAAGAGATGGAGATAGTGGAGGCAATGGTAAAGTTACGCCCATTATGCTAGGGAAGTTTCTGAAATCTTGTAAACCATAACTCCATCATCTCTTCAACTTCTCTTAATGTTACCACTACTTGTCACTTTCTCATCATAGAGTGTAGCCACGCCGCATGTCATTGTAAACCACCAGACCAATACCCCCCATTTAACATGTTTTTATTTTTCGTAGTAATTAGTAGAGTCAAGGACTATCTCTTGTCTAGACTAGGTTATAACAACCACGATGTATTTTGACCAAGTATTCAGCTTAATCTAGCCAAACCTTGTCGAAGTGATATAGTTTGAAGAGATAACTCGGATTCAAGGTTCGTGTAAGTAATACGAAGTTTGCCATAATATGGCGTTATCAACAGGCTCATGGAAACTTAACATGCCCATGGCGTACTTGTCGCTTGTTGATCATGTAAGCCATAATAGCGCGCCTAAAATGTTGACAAGGTGTCGCGGTCGTCATGGCGATGTTGGTGCTATTGAAATATCCATGGACTTGGATTGGCACTGGCATAATGATATTGGTGCTGGGACGCGACAACATTGGCCCCGGGACGCTGGCCAAGTTAGCTGCAACAGACGTGGATGATGTTGGCCTTGGGACGCGGCCAAGTTGGCCATGGGACGTTGGCCAGTGTTTGACTTCAGACGCGGCTAAGTCGTCCCTGGGACGTTGGCCAAGTTGGCCTTAGGACACGGCCAAGTTGTCCGTGGGGATACCGGCCAAGCTAGCTTGGCAACTTTTCTTGGTTACTTGGCATGGCAGCTTGGTCATGGCCATGGACATGTGTAGTTGGTGTTGTCACTTTGTTAGTACCCTGGAGTACATATAGAACATATTCAAGGAACTCAGTCGTGGAAGTTCTGCGACTCAAAGTGATCTTCAATACAACTTTGTATTAAATAATATGCTTCTAATAGTACTTTTATCCAAGAATGACATATAAGCTCATTCTGGATACCTATAATTTGTATAATCAGTGTGTTGTGATTAATATATGATAATATGTATGGTCGTACATAAAATAACGAGAGTTCAGCCGTGTGAAGCTCTGAAACTTTGTAGGCTTATACATATATAAGAGAGATACAAAGTTAATGTAGCCATTAATTGGATATGTATTCTCAGTTGTATCGCGGAATGTGATGTATAAGTACGAGTCCCTAATTCTGACGTTGGGTCAGGGATTTATACATATTTGCAAACATATATAGAATATTGAGAGTTCAGCTAGGTGAATCCCTAACACATATACATATACTTACAGATATATATCTAATGCAGGTTCAGAGGCGATTTTACAATTTTTTTCCTTGTCAAAAACCCACCATCAACAAACATTTAATTATCTAATTTAATTATTTGATGCTTCTAGTGGCTATGTAGTTGGCCTCTAAAATAAATATTTTTATTTGTTGTTAATATAGTTTGCAATGGTTAGGACGAATTTCATATATTTTTTATTAGAGTTAATGATTTTTTAAGATTAATTCAAATGGTGTGTAATATGTCATTACTCATACATCTACTTTTTCTATCATTCCAAAATTAAAATATGAAAAATTAGAGTGAAAAAAGGTCGGCATTTATCCTACGTAGAAGCTATTAAAATAAATACGCGTTCTAACGATATTTCAGTCCAAAGTTTACGCGAGCCTTTATTTTTCTTCCCCTAAAATTATTGGGTTTCTCAAAACTAACAACTTCCCTCAAATTTTCATCGATACCCACTATGTCTTTGATTTTCACTCCACATAAGTTAATGAAACCGTTCAAATTCTTAAGTGATGCAGATCGACTGCACGGATTTTGAATCCATACTTGATTTTCCATTTCATGTCTACTGAAAATTTTGGAGTGGACGATTCAACAATTTTATATATAATATTTACGATGTGTGTTTGAGGAGAAAACATGTAAAACCCATTACGTAACTGTGATTCCTTGCGCGTGTTTATCAAATGAAAGGATTGATTCATAGGAATGGTAATGGTAGTTGTGAATCTTTGCACCAAACGTCTTCGTATCACCAAGGTAATTTCCAAACAATTTTTTATTTTGATTTGTTTCTCATCTAGGCTATATAATTTTTCTATTTATAAATGATTAATATCTTTTTGGAGGTCATATTCACAGCTCTAAAACAACTCTCTACTCGCAGCTCAACAACATTGAAACCCTGCATTTCTCAAATGGTGATCTCTTTTACACAACGGCGGGCTAGGCTAAACAACCTGAACTAGTATCCTTGCGGCACTTAGCACTGAGTGCTGAATATCATTTCCTGTATCCTTTTACAATTTATTTTTTTTAATTTGATTTGCTTCTTGATGCATGATTTAAATAAAAAGACAATATTTTCTCTACAATTGGTGTTTTTATATACGTTCTTCAATGGATGGAAAACAACTTATTTAAATTTAATTTTGTGGATTTAATTGAAATTTTGTGATTCTTAATTTTGAAGATTTTTGTTGTTTTATTTATTTCTAGAGGAAGAATATAATGTTAAAAAAAATCAAATAATGAGATAATTAAAGAATTATGATCTTTAAAAAAAATCACATTTATTTATTTATTTATTTATTTATGAGGGAACCCAATCAAAGTATATATATATTCACAATGAAAAGAGGTTACAACTCTTACATCCGTTTGATGTCTTCGGTTGAGATGACAATGGGATGGTTGGATGTTACGTTTGTCTCTCAAATGTTATTCGTTTGTCCAAAACTCAAAACCCCATGCTATTTTGTATTATAGATTTAAAGACTTTAATTGTAACTTTTAATTTTAGAAATAAAAAATTATGCAAGAAAATACTTTTATATTTTTTTTCTTCTAAAAAAAAGTTATAACGGGCATGAAAACATAAAAAATGATCTAAAATACTCGTATCATATGTTATTTAGAATAAAAAAAATGTAACATTCAATTTTAGAAAAACGATTATAATGTGCGTGAAAACGTTTATGACAAGTTTAAATAACATTGTTATTTCCTATTTATCACTGTTTTATAGACATAGACTATTATCTCCAAATCAAGGTTTAAAAAACGTCCGTTTTTTTCCGAGAAAACGGCCGTTAAAATGGCCATGCCTATGTAGCGTGCTCATGCACCGATATGCATGTCTAAATAACACCGAGAAATAGTAAAAAGCAGCGTTATTTAGACCCGTTATATTTGTTTTCATGCATGTGATAACCGTTTATCTAAAATTAATTTTTATGTTTTTTTCGTCTAAATAACATTTTAACATAAGTTTTTTAGACTGTTTTTTCCGTTTTCACACCCGTTATACCCGTCTTTTAGAAAAAAAGAATATAAAATATTATTACAATTAAAAAAAGAATATAAAAGATTAAGTATTACAATTAAAAAAATTTAAATAGATGAATAAACCAATAAAATAAAAAAACGTTGCAACAACGTTATTTAGACCCGATATAACCGTTTCCGCGTATGTTAAAATCGTTAGATAGGAAATTCAAATTATAATATATTTATCTTTTCTGTTTAAAATTTATCACACCCGTTATCTCAGGAAAAACATCAAATAAACGCGTTTTTTCCATAAACAACACGTTTTTTGTCTGAAACGTGCTCACACCCGTCAAAACACGTTATAACAGTCACGCCCTATGACCGTGACCCGTTTTTCAAACCTTGCTCCAAATTTGAAGCACATTCCTTCAAATTGGAGAAGAAATAATTAAATTAAATAGCTAACTTATTGCATAGCTCCAAAATATCGCTCAAACTGGAACAAGTCATAGTTGTAAAAAGTCTTGAAAATGTCCCAAAAAGCGTTTAACAACTATTTGGTTTCTTGATTTTCGAAATCCTTCAAATCTAATTCACATTTCTTTAAATTGGGGCCAATTAAGTAGTGATTATATTATCGCTTACAAGAATAACAAAAACATCAAAGTACAAGATAATCAAAACCCTAATACAGTGAAGATATAAATTACAAGTACATCGTGAAGAGAAAGAGCCATATACCGTAAATATACCCAATTTTCGTAAATGTAGTAGGGAAGGATGATAGTACAATCCACAATTGATTTCGACCATTTAACCTGATTTTATTCTTCTTCAATAAGAGATAATCTTAGAAGAAAAGAGTTATTTTCCCAAAATCTTGTAGATCCAAACGAACTCGGATGCCCTAAATCCTTTGGATTGAATATGGATTCGAAGCAATACCGTGTTGGATAGTTGATGTTCTTGAATCGAGAATAACAAGTCACGAATCAACGATCAAGGTTTGAATAAATCGTCCTCAAAACGAAGAGAAACTCCCCCCAAATTGCGAAGAAAAATCGCTCCAAATAGCGAAAAAATTATGTCAAAAGACATCAAAAACAGAAGAGAACTACTTTTATTTGATTAAAACTTAAAAAGAAAAGAAAATCTTGCTCAAATCTGGTCTAAAAAGGACCAAATCTGAGCAAGAAATTAATAGAGGCTAGGGTTTTTTTTAGAGAGGAGAAAGAAAGAAAAGAAGATCACCACGGGGCCAAAATATTTCAATTGCACTAAAAACTAACTGTAATTTACTCAAAATTGGTTACAGTAACTTTAAATAATTAATAAATTTAACAAAATTGAAAAATAGTTGCAACTGGTCCAATTTTTTGGTTATGCGGTAATCTTGGGTTCTTTTGGCTGTAAAATAAATAATGGTATATGTAAAATCAAGTATATACTTATTTTTAAAATAAGATTTTATAATCAAGAATACAAAACAAAGTTTGGCTAACTTAGCCTAGATAAGTGGCGGTTCAAATTTGTCCTCACAAAAGATAAATCTACAGTTGTAATTGTTTGTCAAATGTGTGGTTGCGATTGGGATTAGAAGTGCATCTAATGGCTAAAATTTACTTCCAATATTAGTAATGTTCCATTAATTCTTCATAAGAAATATTTTATTAATTTGACATAATAAATGTCAATTATGAATGATATGTCAATTATAAATGATAGTAAATAAATTATTCCATCAACAGTGATAATAAATATATTTTTATTAACTAATGTTTAGGATTAATTTAGTTTTCTTGTGAGTTGTATAACAACGTGTTTCTAATGTGCGTTGTTGTGCTGAGCTATGTACAAAAAAACAATGGATATTTGGCAAAACATAAACCTAAGTTATGGCTAATTAAAAAATGCGATCAAATTTGTTATCAGGTTCAACTATTGTTGTTGTAGCAAATAACTAAAATAATTATTTTTCTGAATTTTTTTATTTTATTGTGCTTAAGAATGATGAGTTTTTTAGTATTAAATAAATAAATATATAAATAATATTAGATTAGTATAAATTTAAAAATATTAAATAATAATAAATAATAATAAAAATATTAAATTTAAAATTAGTATTATTATTAAAAAGTATTCTTGTTTAAAAATTCAGTCGTTGTTTAATATTGCCTTTATTTTTATTTTTGATAAATTAAAGAATTTTCAATGACGATATACTATAGGATATAGTTTGAAAGGAAAATTATTATCTTTAAGAATAAAATATAGCGAATAAAGATCAATAATATATATATATATTTAGATTTATGGGTAATTTTTACCGTTTATAAAATAAAACAAGGATGGAAAAAAATAGAATACAAAATTAAGGTTGATTATAGATTTTTCTTTTGAAGCTTTTAAAAGCTCTTTGTCCCCTGCTTTTCAAAGTTGATAGATTTTGGAAGTGCGTTGCATAAAAGACACTTTAAAAAATCTTTACCAAACACTATGATGCAAAAATATTACAATATATATGTTTTCGAAGCATTTCTGGAAATAAAAAAAAAAACTAATAACAAACTCAGTTAGATTCACTAATAATTATACAAGTGGACCACGATGGCGGTTGTAGTGGTGTTAAGACAAAGACGCTATGGTTTGATTCGAAGTGGTGGTAGGAGTTGTTTCAGTAAAAACAGTAGTCATGCTTGGTGTAATTATGGTAGTGGAAAGTATTGGTGAACAGTGGTTCCCAATGAGTAATTTCGCGTCATCTCACATATTTCCTAATAAATAACATAACTTTATTTTTATTCAATGATGATGGATAACAGAGTCTAGATATTAGTCGTTGTTATAGTCTATTATTATTAGATTAAGCAGTTAACCATTTGACTTGCTAGCTAACCATGGTTTCATTATTTTTATGCAGCAAATAACCTCACATTTGGAAGGTTAATATCGTAGAATGCCTAGAAATTTTGAGAAACTAAAACTACATCTTATGCGAGTAAAATGGGTTGTCATTTGAAATGATTTAACGTGTTATAATATAATAGCTTGATTAAATGAATTAGTTTTCCTTTATGTTATTGAAATTGTAAGAACATATAATGCGATATGTGTTGTTGAGTCAATTCAGAATTTTAATATTTTCAGACTATTTTTAAAGGGGATAAAATAACAAGGATCTGAACATTGTCAATACTTATATAATTATTCTCGAGAAGAATTAGTTCGGGTGATCTATATACTACATAGTTTAATGTTTTGGTTACGTTAGGTTACTAAATTGAGGGAGAGTGACAAATATCATTTCAAATTATCGAAAAAATATCTTTGTAAACTATAAAACATATCAAATAACATTGTTATAATCTTTTAGGAAAGAGTATGTGATAATTAATTCTGATATAATTCCATGGTTGGCTTGAGGATACAACTCGCACAGAGGCATTATTTGGGAGAATGTCAAAGTGTCAAACAGAAAGGAATTATATACGAGGATATTTTTGGACTGAAGAACATAAATATTTATTGGTTTTCCTTTACTTTTGTAACGATAAGAACGTTAAATTCGAGAATTATAAATATTATATATAATATATAACGTCGACAAATATATAACCAAATAAAAATATGGCACAGGAGAAGACCTAGTATAATAAAATATACAATATCATACACGCTTTTTAAATAACTTTACTAAATTTATTAGTATAATTATGTTTTTGTTGATATTTTAATAATTTTTATTGTTGGATAAAGAGTATTTTTACAAGAAAGTGAGAAATTAGTTGGAAGCCTAACAAGCTGAGCTCCGGGAGCGTACTACATTAGTTTTACAAGTTGTCGTGCTAGCCTCCCAGCGAGCCTCATGAAAACCATCCAAGAGAGCTGAAGCGGATAGGGGGATGATTATGTCGCAAGAGGGGAAAGCTAACTCTACCTTCCATGTCAAATTCTGCAGTATTGCATCACCGGAGACTCGAACCTATGACCTCCTGAAGAGCAGAAAACCTTAGAGGAACGGGGATTAGCTGATTTTACTCGTTAGCCAGTCAGTTTCATAAGAAGCAGAGCCGATTTTTTTAAATTTGGAAAACATAAAATATGTATGCGTGCGCGGCACAACACGACATATCATGATTATTCGTGTGTTGTGCATGTATGATGTGTTGGGCTAAGTTTTATACTCCATTCGTTTCACCAAAGATGGTTTATTCCTTTTAATTTTTTTTCCCTCCAAAGCTAACCCTTATAAGAGCATCCCCAACAACGGGTGCTAAAAATCCTACGTGGAATTTTTATTTAGATCCTTATCTATGAGGTTCTATATATGTGGTAAAAGTAATAATATATTTCTCATGAACCATATCCAATTGCGTGGGTCTTATTTCCAGGATTTTTTTATTTGGATAAAGAATAAAGTGATTTCTTTTTCTTATTGGTTTAGAAAAAATTATTTGGAAATAATAATAATAATCTTTTTTTAAAAAATGACATGGATAGGTCATTCTGAAGGTCTAGATAAGACTTTCTTTAAGACCTTCATATTTATTTGGCACCCCTCCTATATTGTAGGACCTACTGCTGGAGATGAATTTAACATAAATGAGGGTATAAAATCCTATGTGTCATAAGAAAATAAAAGTTCCACCTTATGTCGGAGATGCTCTAAACAAACAAAGTCATATATCTAAAATTACTTTTTCTAATAAATTATTGTCATTAAATCTTAATATATAAATATATATAATTTGATAGTCATGTTTATATTCGTTAAATAGGTGCTTTAAAATGCTTTCGAACGATATAAAATTACAAATATCCATCGCATAGTTTAAACATATATCATTTACAAATTTACTATTTGTTATTCATATGAATATAATTAGAAAAAATACCTAGCTCTCTTCCTTATCCTTGCCCGAAGAATTGTGCAAACTTGAAATAGGTCATCTTTGTTGGGACAGGGGGAGAAAAAACAAAGGTCTGAAAAGCGGTAACAGACACATTTCAAGCCAAAAAAGTGTTATTTAGGGAAAACGAATTTCATCTGCGATTTTATAAAATAATCGGTGTTGCAACAGTTAAACTGAAAATAATTAAACAAAATGAATATAATTTCCTGCCTAATAGTTATAACGTTTAAAAATTTTATAACAATTTATTTGATTTTATTTTGTTTTGTTTTGAACTTTTTATCATTTTACCGTACAAATTTATGAAATTTGGACGTTTTTATTATGCTAATGATATTGCTTTCAATTTGGCAAACTCATCTCAGTACTACAAGGCATTTAATGCAGTTACAAATTTGGCAAATCCGATAGAGTTCTGCCATCTTATAAGTTATTGAATCCGATATTAACTACTTAAAAAACAAAGGATAAAGAATGTGGTGTCTGTCCAACGACATTATTGGAGAGAATATGGTTTTGCACCCATGTATGATGGTTGAAAAAACAGAAGTTACCATATGTACGATTTTAAACTTTCTAGTTTATAACAGTAGTAGAATTATGTTTTTTAAAAGCGTTAACATAGAACATTGTTCGGTCCAATAGAGTATCAATTACTTTTCAAACCAGTTATAAATGATTTTGGTGCGACAAACATTGTTCAATTAGTAACAGATTAAGGATCTCAATTGAAAGCCGCAGGTAACTATTAATAATCTCATTTTATTATATACATGTTGGTATATATTTATCATTAATTCCTTTCGATTTTTGTTTAAGTAGTTGAGAGACTGGCATCTGAGTAAGGTGCATTTTTCTGGATACATTGTGCTGCTCACGTGTTGGACTTGATGTTAGAAGATACATAAAAGAAAAATTCCTTTGCTAAAGTTGTGATTTTAGATGCTAAAAAATTAGCAAACTTATTCATAGTCGTGTTTGGGTTCTTGCTGGATTTAATTAGACAACATTATATGTGATGTAATCTATTACACCACGGCTTAACAAGATCAACGAATTTTATTGTAGGCAAAAGTATCATTGGTCAACTTAATGCCCTCAAGAGGATGTTTGTTGACAAAGGTGGAGCTAGTAGTTGTTTCACGTAGCTTTTTAAATGATGAAAACTAGTTTAAAACTGTTATGCTTTTTAATTTGAAGTCGTTAATAATGCAAGTACTTTATATTATTTTTATTCATTAAGCTTTCCTTCTAGAAAAAAAATCCATAAAAAAAGATTGGAAGAAAATTATTTATATGATTATAACGTGCATGAAAACGGGAAAGTATTTCTAAGGACGACAAGTTAAAATATGTTTCTGAAGAAGAGCATGCAAATTAATTTTAGAAAATTGGTTATAACGGTGTGAATATAGTCCTAAAAAAACTATTGTTATTTCCTATTTCTCAGGGTTACAAAGAGCCGAACATCGAGAACCCTCACAGACATGGTATATGGGTATGATTGTTGTTTTCTTGGCATAACACACATGACACACAGTATACGATATATATTTTTGAAAATGGATAAAGACATATTACGTCTGCATCTTGCACAACACTTATACATATATATATATCATGTTAGGCATGTTTTTTCCCAGGAATCAGGTGGGTTTATTATTTTGTTGAGAGACATATGCGTTGTATCATAGGTGATGGTGCTAATACTTCCTTATTTTTTGATAAATGGTTTGGTGATTTCTCGATGGCTAAGCGGCTCAGAATTACTTCATCGGGGCCGAATGATATTAAGTCTAAGGTGAGTGATCTGATTGTGGATGGTCGATGGGTTATTCCAACTAGAAATCGTGATTTGATGGTCAGATGTGGTATTGATCTTAATGATCTCCCTCTTATTGCTAGTGTATAAGATTATAAAATCTGGGACTTGGATAGTAAAGGAGTTTTATCGGTTAAGTCTGCAAAGGCTACAATCAGAATATCTTATGAAGAACAGCCATCTTCCCAACTCTTTACTAGATCTGTTGTGCATCCAACCTTGGTTGTGCAGTACTGAAAGATTTGGAGGAAGGAATATTGTGCTACTGATGATCAGGTAATTAAGAAGACGAAAATGGAGATGCCTACTCTGTCCTCATCATGTAAAAAGGACAGCGAATCACTTAGCCATATTGTTTGGCATTGTCGATTTGCTAGGAGAATATGGGCATGGGTTGCTGGTATTTTTGACTTGCAGCCAGCTGAAGATATTGTGGCTTCATATAAAGCTGCAACCGGAAGGAGCGGGATGGTTAAAGATCCGTGGCTTGTTGCAAATCTTGCAACTACCACAGAATTGTGGAAGTTGCGTAACAAATTTTCTTTGAAGATGCGGCTATCTCTCGGCTTGGATTTAAAGGTATAGTTTATCAGGTAATTCAAGATACCTCAATTCGAATGAAGGACTTTATGCATAATACCCTTGAGGAATTGCGCATTTTGAATTATCTCAAGGCAGCAATATAAATCGTGTAAGAATTCCACGCCTGTTGAGATCAACTGGTCTTCTCCAGAACATGGTGAAATTATGATTTTTTGTGATGGTGCTGCACTTGGTAATCCAGGCCAAGCTGGTGCAAGTGTTAGTTTTAAAGATGCCAACTCAAGAATACTTGATGTTTTATGTGTTGACCTTGGTTGGCAGACTAATTTTTACGCTGAAGTGTGCGTTATTATCAATGGCTTGATATTGGCCAAGATGTGGATTGTTAAGATGATTTATGTTCGGGCTGACTCCATGAGATGCATTCAAGATTTACAAAAGGGTAAGTTGCCTTGGCAATTAACTCAGAAGTGGAAGATGACACGTATTTTTTATAATAATATTCGCTATGTTCATAGTTATAGAGAAGCTGATTTTACTACAGATACCTTGGCTAAACAAGCATGTTTATTGGCTGGGGATATATATGAATTTTATGAGGGTATGCCAATGTTCATTCGGATGTGGAGTGGCGTGGAAAAATTTATTATCGTTTCAAATAGGCTGGGTTAATTTAGGTGGCCATAATGGCTAGTTAGATTGGCATGGCCTTAGCCTTAGCCTTTGTACATATTTTACTTTGGGTATATTAATTATATGTCCTTCCTTTTCAAACCCAACAAATATATCCTTATTCAACAATAAATATGTCCCTACTTT
This sequence comes from Papaver somniferum, assembly GCF_003573695.1. NCBI lineage: Eukaryota > Viridiplantae > Streptophyta > Magnoliopsida > Ranunculales > Papaveraceae > Papaver > Papaver somniferum. The sequence continues at coordinate 76,758,084 of NC_039365.1, forward strand.
TTTATAACCTTATCCATTTAATATTACATTACCTTAATACCCTCATCCATGTAATATTTTTTTTATTTAAAAATGGAACAAAGTTCTTCCTCTACCACTTCACCACCACCACTAGCACCACCACCACCAACATTCAAATATCATTCCACCACCATCGTTCAACAACAACCACCTACCAACCGCCGCCACCACCAAGTATTCCACCACCACTCCTTCACCACCACCATTACACCACCAACAATCCTCCACCACCACTAGTCTGTCACCGCCACCACCACTAGTCTGCCGCCGTCGCCGCCTCCTTCACCGCTGGTTCAAATATTTTTGTATCAACAACAATAGTTGATCCATTTCAGTTGGATCAACAATGCATGTTTATCCATTTCAGTTGGATCGACAGTGGATGTTTATCCATGATGATGGATCAACAATAAGTGGCATAAAACTGAAATTGATATACCCTTGATGAACAGTAGAAGTTTATCCATTTCACAGTAGAAGTTTATCCATTACAGTTGGATCAACAGTAGAAGTTTATCCATTGCAGTTGGATCAAAAGTATAAGTTTATCCATTTTAGTTGGATCAACAATGGATGTTTATCTATGCTGGTGGAAAAATGCTACCATTTCACCAGCTGCAATTTCAGATCCCCCCTCAAAACCATCAACCACCATTAATAATCTATAACAGCAACCACCGCCACCGTCGTCGCCGCCACCATCGGTTCAGATAGTTTTGTATCAACAACAATAGTTTATCCATTTCAGTTGGATCAACAATGGATGTTTATCCATTTCAGTTGGATCAACAGTATAAGTTTATCCATTTTAGTTGGATCAACAATGGATGTTTATCCATGTTGATGGAAAAATGCTACCATTTCACCAGCTGCAGTTTCAGATCCACCAACAAAACCATCAACCACCATTTATAATCCATAGCAGCAACCGTCACTGTTTTCTATGAAGCTTCAACACCAATTCGAACCACCACCACCGTCGCCACCAGAACCACCACCGCCGCTACCATTATCATCCTTACTTCTCTCTTCATAATTCTATATTCCCTGTAATTCCTACACATTTGTCACCACCCTAAAATTTGTCATTACCCTAAAATTCATCTAATTATGAATCTTCCCGCAACAGACCCATTCTTCCACCAGCTACAGTTTCAGATCCACCAACAAAAACATCAACCACAATCTATAATCCATAGGAGCAACCGCCACTGTCTGCTCTGAAGCTTCAACACCAATTCGAACCATCTGAACCAATTGAGCAGATACAAAATCCTAAATCGAATCTCCATCTCGTCAAATCTGATTTTGAAAATTAATCTTCGAAATCGCAAACCAGTTGGCAGCGATGAAGATGGTGATAGTTACAGAGCTGGTGACGGTGAAGAAATCATCGTTAGAAGAAGAACCCTAAAACTATCAGATCTATGATTTAAACATGAAAATCGATTTAAAATTGATTGATTAGATGTAAATCGATCTAAATTGATTGGAGAAACAATAGTGATGGTTGTGGCTGTGATGATGGATACAATCGTGGTTGTGACGATGGTGTTGGTTTCGGTGGTGGCGTATGAGACGATGGTGGTACTGGTAGAAGCGATGGAGTTAGCTAGGTTCGACTGATTTTTTTGGAAGCGAAGAAGAAGAACTAAAAGGCTAAATAAGAAATTATTAAGATTATGTTTTCATATAAAATTTCAATTATGCTATCAGGGACATTTATAAAGTCTGTTAGAGATATTTGTGAAGGCTCATCAAAAGCAAGGACAATAATTCAATTACCACTTTTACTTTTTAGTGATTTTTTGTAGATCGAGCTTAAAAAAAGAAAAGAAATAGGCAAGCTTTTTCATATATACGTCATGGTACGAGGGCACATTTTACACCACTATCGGTACCACCTTTAAGATTTTGAATATGGCTCAAGGCGTGTGTATCCGTGTGTTCGATCCAGGGAGTGTACGATAGTGTTCTCTGTTGTGTATATGCTTACTGACAGTAATTTGAGCATGCATGTAAGACTAGCCATCAGATAATATTCCTGAGAGTTAGACAAATTCTTAGCCATTAGTGGTCCAAAAAAATCTGCCCACTACTTGGACATACTCTTTGTTTTTTGTGTGGTTAGTTTTTTGTGTGGAAGAATGACTAGAACCCATCATAGTAAAGACTAGGTAAGTTACTAAAGCAGTCTAACATATGTACTATATGTATCTCTAGCTAGAACCCATCATAGTAAAGACTAGGTAAGTTACTAAAGCAGTCTAACATATGTACTATATGTATCTCTAGCTAGATATGGATGCCCTTATGAGTTTCCTAAAAAAAAAATCCTGATATATCTTGACGATGAAGCTGATTAATATACTCCGTTTAAAAAATAAAATAAAATGTAACTACCACCTTTTCATTTTAGTGTTAAGTATCTCCGTTAGAAGTTAGAACATGCATTGAAAATATCCTTAGCATCTATAGGAAATATATAACACCAAGCTAAACCTTTTCAGAAATGGCGGCAAAGGTTATTGCAAAATTTAACCTAGCTGTCTATTAGACTATATATAATGATTATTGTTTAAAAACTAAGATAATGATCACTAGATACTGAATTGTTTTACAGAGTGATTAGCGGACATATTAAATACTTTCATGTGTAAAAAACAATTAATCCATCTTCGACCCATTTTGTTTTTGATCGGACTGGTAAAGAATGGTGTAGATGATTTTAATCTCGCTTTCCATATATCACCAAGAAGCGATTTACTACTTGCTAGAAAGGCATCTACTTAATCATCTAACATTAGCAAGCGATTTTGTTGCTTTGAGAAAAGAATCCATATTTTCTTGATGTTGTTTCTTTTCTTTTTCTGGAGGTCAGGTCATACGCCTCTTCTCTTCTGTCTTTTGCTTCTTTTGATTAAAAATTATCCTCTAGTTTTGTCTAAGAAAAAAAACATTAGCAAGGAGAAGCAAGTGTACTGCAACAACCTAATACTGAAGCTGTTAGCATTGTGTCGATTTGGGAGAATAAAGCTTTTCCGGTTTCCCTTTTTGATGGTGATAAAAAAATCAGCTAGCAAAGATATTTAAGTTATAGAGAATATTAACTTTGCATCAAAACTCATTTTTCTTTTCAAAGGAAATACTGAGTCAGCCATGACTGGTGCTATTATATATATATGAGATTCGCGTATTCCTCTGGAATGTCATCAGTCATGTTGGCTTGACCCACATTTCGAGCGTTAATCCATGTATATGTTTATAACCTAGCTAGCTAGGGTGGGTTTTGGATGCCATTCCCTCCCATTCTAAAGTGTGTTTCAATTATTTTAGTAACAAAATTATTCTTTAAAAGGTTAGACGACGTGTGAATGTGAATATGATTACATAGAAAAAAGGTTGTCGACTCGACTTATGAGTACCTCTTATATTAGAAGAAGAAGAGGAGAAGAGGAAGACACATTTTAATGAGAGTGGGAGAGAGAAATCCAGAGAGATAGAAAGAGGGAAATGGAATATATGTTACAAGGAGATAACTAAGGAAGCTATTCCCCTACATGAAGAGAATATCTTCTGATCAGGATAGAGATTACTTGGGTTTGATTCATTCATGCATTATCTCTCTGTAAACTTAAGTTAACTTGCTGGGTGGTTTTTGTTGGAAAACGATTAATAAAAAAATAATATTTTAAAGTTTTAATAAAAAATTAAAATTTATTGTTTTCTTTTGTGAATGAAATTTTTTAGTCCCACGTTGTGGAGTTTCCAATTTTTAGTAGTTTTAAGAAACTATATAAACTTATTAGTCCCACATTGTGGAGTTTCCACTTCTTAAATTGTTTTATTCCATTATATAAAGAAATTCACTACTTTTGCAAAATCGATGGGAAATGGGTTGCTCTATATTTTAGAGGGACCCCTAAGGAAAAATATTTTATAGCGTTTCTTAAGAGTTCGCGATTTTCCTTAACGGTTTTTTCGGAGTTGCGTAGTAGGGTGTTTTATCCTGGAGATATCCGTCCTGTGAGGGCTATAGCATCACTCTTGAGTGTAGCCGGGCGCTAATGTCTTAAGGGCAACGTGTTGAACACGTGACTCACTCTGTTTTTCCAAAGTTTTGCCTTGTTGCTGTTGTGGAGATATGAGAAGCTCGTTCGTTTCGTCAATCGATCGATCAATTCCATCATAAAGGAGCTAAGTATCAATAACTTTTACTTATTTGATTTTTTCTTTATTTTGATTATTGCACCCAACAATCTTAAGACATTATAATTTGTAATAATCGAAAATGGTTGGTTGGTTTGTGAATCAAGGATGTTAATTGTGGAGTGAAAAACAAAAACAATTTTTTGGTCAGCTGTAGAGTTTCGAGATTATCTCATAACCTAGAAGGAATTTCTATGAACACTTTTGACACAACGTAGTATACATCCGGATAGTTACCCACGTAAAATTTCAGAATTTTTGGAGTTGTAAAAGTATTTTTTTGATATTTTACAAAACAGACAAATGTTCCTGAAAAATTCTGACGGGCAAACTTTTGTTGTTAACTAAAGTATTTTTTATGGGGTAATCATGAGTTTTTTGATATGGTGGTTCAAACGAAGTTTGTAAATCTAGATATTATCTTCAAAAATCATATTTTATCTTCCGTTTCGGAACTAAGGTTTGGAGGTGTGGTGTATTAGGTGATTGGGAAATTACCGTGTCCGTGGTCAGAGTATAAACGAAGATTGTGACATGAAATTGAAAAGGAACATGGCTACCAGGCGCATGTGGATGAACACAAGTCTTCCAAAGCTGACAAAGGCGGGAATATCAAACACAACTCTAACCGTAGTCTTCATAAGAAAGGTATGTTTCGTAAAACTGCATTCGTTATTACTTTAATTAAGGGTGATTGTTATGTTTGTAAAATTCCGGGCCATACGGTAGTAAAGTGTAGACAACATAAAATCTTAATAAGTAGAAAGTTAATGCTAATTTAGTTGAAACAAATTAGAACGAGTTCATTGATATGATGTCGGAAGTTATTTTAACAACCAATGTGAGAGACCAGAAGGTGGACTCTGGAGCCACCAAGAATGTTTGTTGAAACAGAGACCTGTTGACCTCCTATCAGAGGATAGGGGATGTCGAGAAACTCTTTTTGAGTAACCCATCTGCAATAGAGGTTGCATAAAAGGAAAAGGTCGAGCAGAATCTCATATCTGTAATACTCTCACATTGAATGAAGTTTTCATGTTCCAAGCATATGCAAGAATCTTGTATCTTGTTCTATTGTAGATGGAAAAAGATTTAAGATCTTAATTTTTTCTGGAAAACTTGTTGTAACAAGGCAGTTATTTTTTAAGCAAGAGTTATAGGACTTTGGGTCTATATAAGCTTAACGGAAAGACTGATGATGTGAACATAGTTGATTCTTGTGCTTTCTTTATGTGATTGATTGTTTTATGTGGTAAGCTTGTAACCGTAAACTTATAAGTCAATGCTTAAATGGATAGCATAGGCTGCGTACCCAAATTTAGTTTGGACTTTGAACACAAAAGTGAAATCTGTGAAGAATCAAATTTGCTTTAAAACCTTTTAGCACAAATGTTCAGAGTAATTCTAAGCCTTTAGAATTAATTCAGTTAGGCCTAGATGACATGAGTTCAACCTAAAATCACTGTGGTAAAAGATGGTTTATAACTTCCGTAGATGATTGTACGAGGTACTGTCTTGTATACTTGCTTAGGGATAAGGATGATGCCTTAGAAGCCTTAAGATGTATAAACTTGAAGTTCAAAACCAATTATAAGACTTGCACATAACAACTGTATCCTTAAGAAGATTATAATTGTCATGTTGATTAGTTCAGGATTACCTGCGGCCTTGTGGGGGGAGGCAGTCATGTTAACTAGTATATCCTGAATAGAGTACCCTTAAGGATCAGATAAAACTCCATATGATTTATGGATAGGTAGATGACCTTCTTATGAATGCGTCGAAGTGTGGGGGTGTTTGACTAAGTTTTCCATTCGTCTTCCTAAAAGAACTAGATAGAAACCAAAAATGTTGATTGTGTGTTCATATAGGGCATGCTGAGTTTACTTCTACATATAGATTTTTGGTTGGGTGTTCTGATTTTTCAGACTTTGGTGTGATTTTTCTGACTTTGTTGTGAATATTATTACATAATCTAGGGATGCTGAGTTCTTTGAACATGTTTATTCTTAAACCTGTACCTCATTAGAGATGTGTTGTTGATACCCTAGATTTATTTTCAACTAGTCAAATTTACCTTCAAAGGAAGATGGAATAGAGTTGATCCTAGGAGAAGTAAAAGGATTAGAACTGAGACTTCTTATGGACCTGACTTCATAATATGCCTAGCTTAGTATGAGTTCCAGACTCGTAAATAAGCCATAACATTTACGGAAACCCCATTCTGGTAAGAAGCTTCATTTAGTGAAATGGACTCAGTCCGTCGGAACCTGACTTGGGAGGTTTATAGTTTACCTCCATAGAGTAAGACCATGAGATGTAAATGAGTCTTTAAGAGGAAACATTAGGTATATGGAACTGTAGAAGAATATTAGGCTAAGTTGGTAGCTAAAGGCTATAAACTAAAAGAAGGTGTATATTTCCTTGATTCTTATTCACATGTGACGAGATTTACTTACGTTGAGATGTTAATTGTTATTGCTGTCATAAAAAAATTAGAGATACATCAGATGGATGTTAAGACCACTTTTCTAAAATCGTGAATTAGATAAAGAAATTTACATAGACCAACCTGAGGACTTTGTAGTGAAAGTTTATGATGACAAAGTTTGTAAGTTGAACAAAATTTTGTATGGTTTATAAAATAAGCACGTAAACAGTGACATGGAAAATTTGATCATGTGATAATGTATAGTGGATTTAAGTTAATGAATCTGACAAGTATATTTACAAGTAACTTGTTAAGGATGCATGTGTGATTGTATGCTTGTATGTTGATGATATGCTTATACTTGATACAAACTTAGATGTGATTAATTCCACTAAAAAAAAACATGCGCTGAATGAGAACGTTGACTTGAAAGACTTAGGCCCTGTTGATGTAATCTTAGGGATGAGAATTAGAAGATAATCTAGCATTTATAGTCTTAGTCGTTCTCATTATGTTGAATTTTGTTCTTAAGAGATACAATCAGTGTGATTGTAAGCCTGCTTGTACTCTGTACGACTATTCTTGTAGACTCAGGAAAATTAAGGATAGTGGAGTATCTTAACTTGAATACTCAAGAGTTATAGGATGTCTGATGAATTTAATGAACTGTAAGTGTCCAGACATTGCCTATAATGTGAGTAAGTTAAGTAGATATACTTGTTGTCCAGAGAAAGAGCATTGGGATGCACTTAGTAGAGTATTACAGTACCTAAAATACTCTATTACCTTTTGTTTGGTTTATGAAAGGTATATTGTTGTCCTTGAGAGACTTTGTGATGCAAACTGGATAGTTGACTCAGAGGAGTCTTAAGTCTACGAGTGGATATGTTTTCACTCTAGCAGGAAGGTTTGTTTTGGAAGATTTCCAAACATACATATATTGCTCAATTCATTATGGAATCTGAGAGTATTGCGATAGATAAAGCACGAGAGGGGGCTGAGTGCCTAAGATGCTTTTTAGAAGACATTCCTCTCTGGCATAGGCCTGTGCCAGCTATATCTATATACTGTGTTAGCCAAGCTATAATAGCTAAAGCTAAAAATAACTAATATCGATTGGCGTTATTTCCATTGATTGGATAAAGTCCAAGGAGAATATCGCGCAACCTTTGACGAAAGGTTCATCCAAAGAGATTGTTAGAAACACATCGAAGGGGATGGGTCTTAAGCTCATAAATTAAACTTGCCATGAACGATACTCAACCTTGCTGACTGGAGATCCCAAGATCAAGGTTTCGAATGAGACAACTAATTTGTGGTGGGTAAAGGTATACACTATCAGAGAATTTTATTCTCTGTCCCTTCCCTATGGTGTAGACGTGATAGTGTGACTGCATGTGAAGGATGACTTTTAAGAAGTCTTAATGAGTTATATAGTTTCAATTTAAGATTGAAGTGGGGTGTAGCAGTAACACACTTTATGGAAACTCACCTATCTGAATGAGGAAGTGGGACGCTTCCTATGAGAATATGAGCTTTGATTCTCTTCAGCATTCTGAGAAACAGGATATGTCCAGGGCCAAATTGGACAAAACGGCACGAGCTTGGCAGCAATCTTGGAGATATCACCCGTGGTTGTTATCGCGAATTACATCAAATGCTAGCAGTTCTAGACATAGTTCACTGTCTCTAGCAAGTAATTCAGGTAATATCTCACTAAGCAAAGGTTCAAGACCTCATGGACACCTCTGCCTAAAATGGTATTTCCTGCTCTTTTTATGTGATTTTCGTTTTGATGGTTTTGGTATTACTGGAACTTAGGACCTAAAGGTCACTAAGGGTTCACTAGTTCATGCTTTTTCACTTTGGTGAAAGATACCTATAGTCTCACCATGTGAGAACTAAAGATGAAAGCTCTCAATACTATTATGATTTATGCAATTCATAGTATGACCCTGGGGTCAACACACTTTTGTGTGAGGGAGAGAACGTAGAAATGACTAGTATGATTTCAAGACTTGCACGATCAGTCTGTTTGGATCGTGAGGTTGGGATGTTGATTTACCAAGATCTATCTGTGTTTTCATGTTTTATTGAGTTTTCATTCATGTGGGGGATTGTTGGAAAACGATTAATAAAAAAATAATTTTTTAAAGTTTTAATAAAAAATTAAAATTTATTGTTTTCTTTTGTGAATGAAACTTTTTAATCCCACATTGTGGAGTTTCCAATTTTTAGTAGTTTTAAGAAACTATATAAACTTATTAGTCCCACATTGTGGAGTTTCCACTTCTTAAATTGTTTTATTCCATTATATAAAGAAATTCACTACTTTTGTAAAATCTATGGGAAATGGGTTGCTCTATATTTTAGAGGGACCCCTAAGGGAAAATATTTTATAGCGTTTCTTAAGAGTTCGCGATTTTCCTTAACGGTTTTTTCGGAGTTGCGTAGTAGGGTGTTTTATCCTGGAGATATCCGTCCTGTGAGGGTTATAGCATCACTCTTGAGTGTAGTCGGGCGCTAATGTCTTAAGGGAAACGTGTTGAACACGTGACTCACTCTGTTTTTCCAAAGTTTTGCCTTATTGTTGCTGTGGAGATATGAGAAGCTCGTTCGTTTCGTCAATCGATTGATCAATTCCATTATAAAGGAGCTATGTATCAATAACTTTTGCTTATTTGATTTTTTCTTTATTTTGATTATTGCACCCAACAATTTTTGTGTGTTTAAATAATTAGTAATTGTTCTTCTACAATGGCTATAGTCACTTCACTTGTACAAATATTCGGTTCTTTGCTTAGGTCTTGTTTATTCATTCCTTACCAAAATTCTAACAACTACCACCCCCATCATCACTGCAACACAGCCCATCATCACCTTCCCAGCAATATGCCCAAGGGTAGACATCTCGCTTTGCAGGTTCTTTTTCATTTTCACTCTTCCTTCCTTTTTTCCTAAGCATGATTTAAGGGTAGCTAGTCTAATACTTCCGATGAGCCTGTCTATACCATGTACTTTCTTACTACCATTTTTCGACTAAGAAGAATTTATTAAAGTAAAAGAGAATGTACAGGGGAGAAGCTCTCTTATCAGTAGGAAGATTAAATCCCAATCTAATTAACATGATACTTTCAAAATTTACATTGATACTAGGCCTAAACAGGGCAGACCAAGAAAATAGAAGAGGTCTAGCATATTGACACACTTGTTCTACATGGTATGGATTAGGAACTGGCAACCCAAAAATATAGGTTTGAAGGTTAATCAACCAATGCAGTTTTTACAGGGATTAATTTTCCGGAACATCGAGCATTTTAAACTTAAGTTCTTTTTCGTTTTTAGAAGTTAATATGTTAAGAAGAACTTCAATACTGAATACAAGCACCCTACCTGTAGGTACACATTTCATCTTCCGCCACGTGCCCACAAAGACACACGTGGAAGACATGCGGCTAAGGGCATCAAGATATGATATCACGCGTGGACAGTCAAGAGTTACTTTATCCTATCCCTAGAAAGATCTAAGATCTACGGCTGGGGATAGTCAGACTGACGCAGACAAGACAGGGGCAGAGGACAGCTGTCTACCGCGGACAGACATCTCAACTACCCGCATTAAATACCCTCAAACAGCATACGTGTCAGTCAGCCTGTATTTCAAGCGCAGATAATACTGCGTATCCAGACAGAACACGCAGATGCAGCCGAGAACACAAAGACTTCTGCGTGAGTGGCACAAAACACAAGAGGATAAGGTTATAACGGGCTTCAGAAGTGGACCCCACGTAACCTCCCTATAAATACCCCTCTCTCCCAAGTGAAGAGGGGGGCCGAAAAACATTGAGAGGAGAATAGGAGAGAGACAGAGAGATAGAGAAAGTGTAAGTGAAGTTCCTCCTGCTACGCAGGCTTATATTGGTCTCAAAGTCATTCGACTATTTCTATAACCTTCATGCATATAATGAAAAACCCAAACCCGTAGACAGAGATCTGAGTGATGAATTATATAAGTTAATCGTTTCATCTATATTCATGCATTTATACTTTATATATTCAATTCGATACTTATGGTATATCATGTTCGTACATTTTATGTTTCATCCACTATTTATCTTATTGTATGAGCCAAGAATAATGATTGTAGTTGATGAGACGAGGAAGAGTATTAGAACTCTGAGTCAAGGATTCGACATAACCTATCCATTCCCCTCAGGCGCAGCTTATTTACTGTATTGTCATGAGTCTGCGTGCATTATTTGTGAATACTCAGATGACACCAGATCTTTGTGTTCACAATATGGCGCTAGAAACAGGGATCTTCATCCCGGTAAAAGATTTATCTTCTCCAGTGACTTGTTTCAGGCTTCGTTTTCTGAAAATAACGAAGTATGGAACACTACGGTTTTTTCCGTTCATGATTTCAAAAACCAAAATTTTTAACAGATCCGCGTTTATCTAAGTAGATCTGATTCTTCATGCATTTTCTAAGTTTTCACGTCTTTGAAAATCAAAATTATGAACATATCCGCGTTTATCTAAGTAGATCTGATTCTTCATGCATTTTCTAAGTTTTTAGGTCTTTGAAAATCAAAACTTCGAACAGATCTGCGGTCATCTACACAGATGTACGCCTTAAGTATTTTCAAGATTTTACACCTTTGAGGACTCAAAACGCTAATAGATATCACGTGGGGACCATTGTCTTCCTGATTTTTTCTCTCTCTTTCAGGAATATATTAAAAGATGGAGAGAAGCAAAGATGTCGGGAAGGCTAAAGCTCCTTCAAAAGAGATGCCAAGGACAACCCCAGTGGTAACTAGGAGTAAGCAGAGAGGTGAAAAGCTAAAGGCAGCGGATAGGGCGCAGGATAATGCAGAAATCATGGCCCCCATCAATGCCAACATCATCGCAGCAAACGCAGTAAATGCCGCGGCAGCCAAAGCAGGAGCTTCAAGAGCTGGCGGATCCAAAGTTGGAGCTCCCAGAGTAACCAATGCTCAACTACAAGAACATCAGGAAGTCGTGGCAGAGTCAGGAATACAACAACCCCTCTATGGGATGCCCTTAACCAACGAACAGAACATACCCTTTCCAGCCAAGCAACCGCTTCTAATAGCAGGCCAACCCTCACAACAACCGTCGAGGTCCCAAGGTGCACAGTTAGACCCACCAGAACCAGTAATACAGATCGTGGATGAGGAACAAACCATAGCCGCTGATGAGCAATTGCGGGCAGGAACACCAAATCAAGGGTCAAATCATTCCGCTCAGATGATGGCCGAGCTGACAGAATTAAGGAAGAACCAGAAGGCATACGCAGATGCTGTGGCGATATTAGCACAAGAGAACCAAACACTAAAGAAAAAAATCATTCATAGCGCAGAGGTAGAAAACCAACGCGACGAAGCCAACTCCAAGGCTGTAGCACCTAATCAAGATAGAAGAATGGTGATCGCAAACAACCCACTTCCATTGAATCGAAGAGGAGCAAGGAGCATCCAAAGATCAGACCCTGATTACAATCCCAATAACTCGGACTACTACGACGGTACCACCTTCCCACGAGCAAAATCTACCATTCATGAGGAACACCAGATCGCAATGGAAAGTATGCGTGCTGAGATGCTGGCAGAAATCAAGGATCTAAAGACTAGGCAGGGAGGCGGAAGGATAGAGCAAGTGATGAAGGAAGCAAACACTACCCCGCTGACACCACACTTGGCCAGGGCTTCCATACCGCAGAAGTGTTCGGTTCCTGCCTTCGATTGCTATGACGGATCAACTGATCCTGCGGCTCATCTTCGATATTATAATCGAATGATGGCCCGTTGGGATAACGAAGACTCCATACTGTGCAGATACTTCCCATCAAGTTTAAAAGGGTCCGCGTTGTCATGGTTTGATAACTTGCCATCAAACTCCATCGACTCCTACGACCAACTCACCGAAAAATTTCTAGCAACATACATGTACAACAAGGTTGTCAATACCGGCATGGACAAACTATTCTCGCTGGAGATGAAATACAAAGAGACCATCGGAGAATATACCAATAGATGACACAAGATTTGCCAAGCTATTGGCAACGTATATCCCGTGGTTAGTATCAACTGCTACAAATGGGGGATGGACAGGATGAGTCATTTATTTGTCGAGATCCACGGAATCATCCCTACCATCGAAGGAGATCTCTGGATAATCATAGAAAAGCATGCAAGGTTAGAAGAACTTCAGCGTGAAAATCCCAGAGCTCATACTCAACGTCCCACACGCACAAATTCCGTGGATCAAGCCAACGGGTCCAAAAGAGGAATCACAGAAGAACGTCCCAACGAAGAAAGGAAAGAACGAAGGGATGATAGACGAAGAGGTGATCGAAAATTTGAAGATCAAATCTATACCAAGATGAATACCAGTTATTCGCGCATCCTGAGAGAGATCAAAGGGAGGGAGAACTTCGATTGGCCATGGTCCAAGGGAAAGCAGCCTCCTAGATCAGAAAAATCCAAGGAATACTGTGAATACCACTGTTTCAACGGTCACCAAACAGAAAAGTGCAAAAATCTCAAGATAATGATTCAAAAACTAATCGACGCAGGAGACCTGAAGCAATATATACAGAAGATTGATAACGAAGATAGAACCAAGAGAGGCAAGCAGGTTCAATTACCAGAAGGCAACCGCACCCTCAACACGATTTCATGTTCAGAGATTCAAGGACCATCCCTAACCGCCCAGATTGGGAAGAGATTGAGAAAACAATTCGAAGATTATTGTGAGCTTTATAAGATCGATGGGAAAGAGGTAAACGAGCACGAACAATGGATGGACGCGCCCATGACTTTCGATGCAGACGATGTGGAAGAAGACATGGAAGACCATAATGATCCTCTAGTCCTCACACTCCCAATAGCAGGGTGCAATGTCAAGAAAATTCTCATCGATGGAGGAAGCTCAGTCAACGTCCTGTTCTATGACACGTTCAAACGTATGGAACTCAACGACGAGCAACTGCTGTCATCTTACTACACCATCTACGAATTCAACGGCGCAGCTACAAAGCCCCTAGGGGACATTGTCTTACAAGTAGACGCATGGCCCATGAAAATGGATACTCGATTCAGCGTCGTAGATGCACCTTCACCTTACAACGCCATCATCGGAGGAAGATGGGTTCACAAGCTCAAGGGAGTAGCTGCAACCTACCATCAATATCTCAGATTCCCAACACCCCAGGGAGTCATGGAAATTAAAAGAGACAAAGTAACTGCGCGGGAATGTCAGACCTTACAGAATCAGATCAATAATGAGCGGGAAGAAAAGCACCAGTCCCGAAGAGCCAAAAATAAGGAGAAAACCATAGATACATATCTGGAAGAAATCTCCGGAAAAATCCTTCTGAACGTAAGCACCACTGGCAGCGTAGAAGCAAGCACCTCCGCGACAAAAGAAGATGGAGATCCCACCAAATAGCAATCAAAGAATGTTCCTCTCTTAGGGGAACCAAAACCCACGTTTACACCTGTCGAAGCAGCTAAAGAAGTCAACATAGGTACTGAGGGAAACCCGAAGATTATCAGAATAGGCACCTTGATGGATGAAGAAAGAGAACCCGAGCTAATCAAACTTCTAAAGGAATACGCGGACATCTTTGCTTGGAAATTGGGGGACATGCCGGGAATTGACCCAAAGTTAGTTCATCACGAACTTGGAATAAAACCAGGTACCCTCCCTTTTAGGAAGAAGGTGCGCAAAGTAGCTCCAGAATACCATCGAGCAGTTGAAGTGGAACTCCGCAAACTACTGGACGCAGGATTCATCAAAGAAGTTAAGTACCCAACATGGATCTCTAACATGGTCATCGTACCGAAGAAAAATGGCGGAGTAAGGATATGCATCAACTTCACTAACATCAATAAGGCTTGCCCTAAAGATAGCTATCCACTGCCAAGCATTGACCAACTTGTCGAGGAAGTTGAAGGATACGAAGAAATGTCATTCATGGATGGATACTCTGGATACAATCAATTATTCCTAGCAGAAGAAGATCATCAACATACAACATTCTATACACCACACGGCCTCTATTGCTATGTAAGAATGCCCTTTGGACTGCGAAACGCAGGGGCAACCTACCAAAGAATGGTGGATGCAATTTTCAAACCATGGACTGGAAGTACGCTGGAAGTATATGTGGATGATATGCTCGTTAAAAGCAAGTTGCGCAAAGATCATCACCAAAACCTAAAAGATATTTTCCAAGCAATGAGAGTGCACAACATGAAGGTAAACCCAGAGAAGTGCACTTTTGGTGTCACTTCCGGAAAGTTCCTCGGATATTTGGTGACGAAGAGGGGCATCGAAGTCGATCCCGCTAAAATCGAAGCCATCGTAAGAATGTCATCCCCAAAGAATTTAAAAGAGGTTCAGAAACTCAATGGTTCGCTGGCTGCGCTGGGGAGGTTCATATCCAGGTCCTCGGATAGATGTAAGCACTTTTTTAACATTCTCAAAAAAGGAAGCAAATTCGAATGGACGGCAGAGTGCGAGGAAGCTTTTCGAAATATCAAAGAATACCTGGCTGAGATCCCTATATTACAAAAACCAGACCCTGATGAAGTGTTGGCACTATACATAGCAGCAACAGAAGATGCAGTCAGCGCAGTATTGGTTAAAACCAACACGAAGATAGAGCAGCCCATCTATTACATTAGCAAGACTCTGAACGCAGCAGAAAGGAACTACACGAAGATCGAGCAGCGCATCTTGGCATTAGTATGGGCAACCCTGAAACTCAGAACTTACTTTTTGACTCACTACGTCCGCGTCCCATGCAAAGCTCTGCTAGAAGCAGTCCTTAAAAACGCAGGAAAAGTAGGTAGAATTGCAAAATGGAATACTCACCTAGATCAATTCGATACATCCATGAGCTACAGCACTCTCAGAAGTCACAAGTATTAGCAGATTTCCTAGCAGACTTACCATTGGATAACTGCGAAGAAGTCATCATCGAAGGACGAAAGGCAGCAGGAATACCAGAAATAGACGAAGGTAAAGACCATATAGACATCTTGGAACCAAAAAATCCTAGGCAATGGGAAGTCTTCGTAGATGGGTCGAAAAATAAAGAAGGGGCGGGGATAGGCATCGTAATCACCACCCCAATAGAAGATAGGATCATACATGCTTTCAAGTTAGAATTCAAGGGGCATACCAACAACATAGTTAAATATGAAGTAGTGGTGCATGCCCTTCAGTTGATAATAGAAATGGGCATAACTGACGTGCGTCTGACAAGCGATTCACAGCTGGTCATCCGACAAATAGGGTTGCAATATAATGTTTATGACAGAACATTGTCAGCATACATGGAATTGGTGCAAACACTGGCATCACAAATCTCAAACATCAAATTCCGACACCTGGCAAGGAAGGAATTCAGGCACGTGGATGCCCTGGCCTACATATCATTGATGCTCAGAAACGAGGACGTCAAAGCAATCAAAGTAACCAGGATTTACGAGCCTTCAATTGATATTCAAGAACTCTGCGCTGCACAACAGAGGAACCACGCAGAAGAAGATATTGCAGATGATGACGTGGGAGAATTCATCGCGGATGATTTCCAAGAACACGACATCATGGCTAAGGCAGATCAAGATGAAGACTTCAGCAAAGAAGAAGATTGGAGATCTGAGATTCATTTTTTCCTAAAAGAAAGAATACTACCCTCGGATCTAAAGCAAGCCAGAAAAATACAGTCAAAGGAAGGAAGATATGATCTGAGAAAAGAAATTTTGTACAAAAAATCTTTTCTCGGACCATTATTACGTTGCCTATCCAGATCCGAAGGACATTTGATTTTGAAAGACATACACCACGGCGACGCAGGCAATCACAGCGGAATGAGATCGCTAGCAGATAAGGCGAAAACTCAAGGATATTACTGGCCAACAATGATACGAGACGCTGCAAGAATGTCACGAAGATGCGAAGAATGCCAGCGTTTCGCCAAAAAAATCCACGCACCCGCAACAATGTTGAACCCAGTAGACATCCCTTGACCATTCTCAAAATGGGGCATAGACATCGTGGGTCCCCTAATCGAAAGATCAGGGAAGAGAAGATTTTTTATAGTGGCCACGGACTATTTCAGCAAATGGGTAGAGGCTAAAGCCCTGGAAAGGATCCGAGACGCAGATGTCTTCACATTCATTTTTCAAAACATCATTTGCAGGTTTGGCATACCAGCTGAGATTGTATCTGACAATGGCAAGCAATTCCAGGGAAAAAACATCGACTTACTCTTCGATACTTTCAAAATTCGAAAGAACAAGTCAACACCAATTTACCCTCAAAGCAATGGTCAGGCAAAAGCCACAAACAAAACCCTCGCACTCATCCTCAAAAAGCAGTTGGACGAATACAAGAAGCGTTGGTGTGAGAAACTACACAACGTTTTGTGGGCTTATACGACAACTCTAAGATCAGCCACGGGAGAATCCCCATTCTTACTCACCTATGGAGCCGAAGCTATTATCCCAACAGAAATAATCATGCCAACTACGAAGACTGAAGCATCGGAGAAGAACCTCACAGCGGACATGATGTTGGAAAGGTTGGATGATCTAGAAGAGAGGAGGGAGGCAGCACTACAAAAAATGGAAAACTATCAAAGGAAACTAGCAAGGGAGTATAATAAGAGGTTTAAGCTTAGAAATTTCGTAGAAGGGCAGTATGTGTTGAGGACCATTCCCCAATACCAACGAGAAAAGAAGTGGGGAAAATTAGCACCAACATGGGGGGGGGGACCCTTCGTCATACATGATGTTGCAGGAAATGGGTCTTATTATCTACGCAACCTAAAAGGGGAGATCCTCAAACACCCATGGAATGCAATATATCTCAATCCATACTACCCGTAGAGGGCAACGCAGACCTGCATCTGCGTGAAGAGCGCCAGAAGAAGAAAATGACGCTTGTGATCGACATGTTTCTATCTCTGAGAGAGGAATAGCAAACCTCAACCTATCAATCAAGCAAACTTTTGGCAAAAAATAGTCACAATACATGGAGTAACATGGTAACAAGACGACTGCGTGTAAATATAACACCTCACGAGAACCCTACACCTGTAAATACAGCCTCCGCGACAATACTTCATCCTCCTGTTTTTTACTATTTACTACCTCAGAGGTTCCATCAATGGAATTCTTTTAAATGTAACTCAACAACTGAATAGACACTTTAACCCTCTTTCACTCGTGGACCTAGACACTCTGCTGTCGAACCACGTAAACACTGGTGTTAATTGTTTTTCTATTTTACTTGGGGAAAGTAGTCACCTACAAAATCTCGGGACTCCCCTATCAGCGTCTATAAGTGTAGGACCATGGGGAAGGCATCCAGCAGAAAGAGATACCCAACCAATCTTATGGCAGAGGGTTGACGGAATGAACGTACATTCCAAACAACTCATATCCTAGAACGCTCCCCCGACCCCCACCGTCTGGGAATCCTCTGGCCCAGGATTAGCCAGCGTGGTGACAGGTCTCAAGACGTTCACGAAGATACACATATCTTCGGGTTCTCACTCAAACACTTCGCTATCCCTGATTACATTCAGTTATATTCCAAATTAACCATAACAATATTAAAAAAAAATGATCAATTCATTAAAAGTTAAAACAATGATCAATTCATTAAAAGTTGATTACAGGCTTGGCAATGATACGCGGAAAAAAGAAAATACAAAAGGAATCTCACTAAGCCTCATAATCAACAAAGATCAACTCTCTACAAAAATCTATTTGGATGGTTCAACCCCACCAGCAGGTTTAGCAATCTTCCCCTTCCGCGTTAAAGGTACGCTCCCACCCGAGGAAGGCCCTGAAGAACCAGATGTAGGGGGCGGGGGTTTCTCACGGAGCGGATAGCTCTTGATAAGGCCATGCTCGGTCTTAATATCATACTCGATGCTATCCAGAATTTTGTTAGTCTCTTCCACTAGTTGACACCGAGCCTTGTACGCAATAACAGTATTCATCATCTCAGCCTTTGACAACAACGAGAAAATGCGACTCACTTCCTTCGAAGCGGCTTGGGCAGCCTCGTCCCTTGCTGTAGCTAAACCTTTGTGATAATTAATCTGGCTTTCCTGATGCACCAATTGAGATTGAGCCTCCGCAAGCTCTTCATTTGCAGTGCGAAGCTGTCCCTGGAGCTCTGCAAGGAAAAGAAAAATGCAGATGGTTAGGTCCAGGAAATTACAGAATCGCACTCGATAATATAAGCATATACCTTCGACTCTCGCCGAAGCTATTTCATATTCGTTAACAACAGCATCACGGGCTTCATCAAGAAAATCATACTCATCTGACAACTTCTTATAATCCGCTTGAAGGGTTGAAAGGGCGTACTGACTCGCATTTAATTATACTTGTTTCATTGAATCCAAGTGACGAAGATGGTTGACCTCATTGTTTAAACCCTCCAGACCCTTGTTGAGCCGATACATATTTACTTCAAGATTTCTCTCAGACTCAGCTTGGCGTACCACATCAGCCCTAGACGCAGATAAAGCTTTGCTAAGAGCACCAGCCTCAACCCTAGCGTCATCTCTCTCCCTAGCAAGACGCTGAATGTAATCTTTAACATCAGAAGACTGAGAAGAACGAGCTTGACACAATTCTTCTTCCAAGAGATTGATTTTAGCTTCCTATGATGAGACCTGTTCTCGGGATTCACGAAGATTATCACGCTTCCACAACAACGTTCCATTAAACAAACGAGGATCATGGTTATATTTGTTCTGCATATCAATCATTTGGACTCGTCTGACCCTCCACTCCTCTGCCAGAGCATTATGTTCATCGGCACGAGCATTCCACTTATCAGCCTCGCTCTTTATCTTCTCTACCAACTCTGCGATGCGAGATTTCTGACGTTGCCGCTCTTTCCGAAGCCATACTAACTCAGGAACTCCACCCACTGAAGATAGGGTGGGGGAGGGAGACTCAGACACAGTAAAGGACAACAGCAAGGAAGAGAACAGATAATCAAACCTGTAACAGCACCTCCTCCAACTCACTACGAGCCATAGCAAGATCCAAGCGAAGCTTATCCTCCTCCTTGCCTTGTTTCTCCTTAGCCTTGAGGAGACTCTTCAACTCACATATCTCCCTATCCCTATCAGCAATGACAGTCTCAGCCGCAGTAAGCTCCTCTTCCCGAAGACGAAGCTTAGCCTCCAACTTAAGGGATTTGTCCTTAAAAAACTGGTACAACATGTGATTGCAATGCTCAGTCCTCATCATCTGCGAATCAGAAGATTAGAACACACTGACTCTAAAAATTGATACAAGGCAAAATGATAAGAGAACTCACCTTTAACATCCGTTGTTGGGGAAATCCATACTGATACCCATCAGCCAACGCCATCATATCAGCAACAGTCGAGGGAGCGTCGACTACTAGAGCAGCCTCCAAGGCCGAAGATTCTTATCCCACGCTTCTGCAACCTGGTCCTCGGGAGAAAATTGCATCATCTTACGGGTATATGCATCAGATTTCTTCTCACCCTCCACCACGGGAGCTGGATTGGGTACGAACATCAAGTTCTTCTTTTTAAACCAAGCTAAGATGGCATCATCACCCTCAAGTATCAGTGACTGAGGAAAATCATCTCCAAAAGACCCAACCGAGGCCTTACCCATGTCCGTGAATTTAGCACCCGAAGAGTTCGAGGCTACTCCCGCATCCAAATATGGAAGGTCTCTAGCACCGCTCCCCTCTGGAACATCACTGGCATCCATGACTCCCTTTCCCTTTCTATCCACCTTGCTAGAGTTACCAAGCACATCCCAATCATCATTTGGGGAAAGCAGGTTGAACTCAGAAGCCAGGCCCAGGGCAGCGTTTATGTCAAAACTATCCTCCGCAGAATAAATCCGACCAAAGGAAAACTCCTGAGACATAGCAGGAATTTTACCACCAACACCCTCATCACCAAGGCCAGTGTTATCATCACCAGCATCACTGCAACCCGCAGGATTAGCTTCGGCACCAGCATCATGACAACATGCGGGATTAATTTCACCACCAATACCGCCGCCACCAGCAGTAGTATTCCCCTCAACAAATTCTTCATCATCATGACCTGGAGGGGATTTATCAGTACGCTCTTCCATATCAGACATATCTTCATCCTCTCCAAGCTCAGTCACAGGACTGTTAACTTCTTCATAAACCTCCGCCTCCTCGATTGTTGCGGTGGTGGACTTCTTGGGATTTATCCTCCTCTTCTTCGTCGCCTAAAAATACAAGGCACAAGAATAAAAATCCCTGACTTTGAAAAGAATTAAAACTACCTCAACTAAAGGACAAGGCATATGGAAATCTTACCTTGACAACCGCAGCATTCTTCGCCTGAAGATCAGCATCGGAACTCTCTTCGTCATCTCCATCAAAAACATCGAGGGCATATTGGAAATTCATGCCCTCAAAATTCAAATGCCAAGGACGGAAATTCCCATAACGAGCAGGAGGAGCCGCACGTATCTGGATATCTGTGGTAGGACGCCATCCTTGCGGACCTGGAACCCACCTCCAAGCCCAGGGACCAACAACCTCAATAACGGTTGCGTGCCATTCATAGTCATGATCACGCTTGATCCGCTCACGAGTAGGAAACACCAGTTTGTTAGTAGAATTCTCTGTACCCGGGACGTACTTCACCTTAGCACCACTTACTTCACTCAGAAGGCGGATCTCACCACGAGGAGCGTGTCATGTACCTAAGTACAATGACAGGATTGGAATGATAAATTGAGGATAAACCTCTCTCTCTGAGTTCAAAGAACACAGCCTAAGAAGAACACAATTCTAATTTGATTAATAATTTGCTTAATGTTTCAATTACACAGACTTGAGAATAAATACTCACTCACTCTCTCAATATCTGACGTCCACGGACTATCCAAGTGGGCTAATCTAAACCACCCATTACAACTGACTAAATACTACCAACTACCTACACAGATATGATATGGGCACTCCCCTCCAATACAGGGTACATGACATTCCCTTCTTCATCAGCACACATCCTTGTCCTCAAGGATGAGAGTTAAATGAACCACTGCGAAAATTGGAAACAACTTGAAGTCCCTCCTCGCAAAGACCGCCATCCTTAACATTTTCAGGATGTGGAATACAGAGACTATGGATGGGCTGCAAAAGCATAACTCCATAACACCTTCAGTATTGCAAAATCTTGTTGAGAAAAAATTCCATCTCAAGAAAACCACCAGCACAAACATCGATGGAGTGTAAAGAAACATCAGCTAAATTGTCACCATTCTATCATAGAATTCTAGCTTGATATAGCCTTCCATTGGTTGATAAATCAACCCAGCTTCCCCTTGAACAATAAGGCTCCCGTAGGTCACATGAGTAAGCAGCAGGTAGTGATAATTACCAGCTGAATTCAAGACTGCCTTCATAAACTGTTTGCAAGTATTGTGACCCACATTCCACAGGCTTGTAGAGTACAACTTGAACTTCCACTTCAAATAGTCCCAAAACAGCCAATACCCATTCAGAGCTTGAACAACCAAGGGTAAAACCTTAGTCCCCACTTT
>NC_039365.1:76780395-76780560 GCF_003573695.1 Papaver somniferum
ATTACACAGACTTGAGAATAAATACTCACTCACTCTCTCAATATCTGACGTCCACGGACTATCCAAGTGGGCTAATCTAAACCACCCATTACAACTGACTAAATACTACCAACTACCTACACAGATATGATATGGGCACTCCCCTCCAATACAGGGTACATGACA